>NW_027278703.1:0-145482 GCF_030028105.1 Mobula birostris | reverse complement strand
GTTAATGGATGTATTCCAGGGAGATGGGGTTACTGGATGTATTCCGAGGGGGATGGAGTTATTCGATGTATTCAGTAGTTACTGGATGTATTCCGGGGAGATGGAGTTACTGGATGTATTCCGGGGGAATGGAGTTATTGGATGTATTCCGGAGGGTTGGAGTTACTGGATGTATTCTGAGGTGGATGGAGTTACTGGATGTATTCCAGGGGTATGGAGTTACTGGATGTATTCTGGGAGATGGAGTTCCTGGATGTATTCCGGGGAGATGGAGTTAGTGGATGTATTCCGGGGAGAAGGAGTTACTGGATGTATTCCGGGGAGATGGAGTTACTGGATGTATTCCAAGGAGATGCAGTTAGTGTATGTATTCCGGGGAGATGGATTTACTGGATATATTTCAGGGAGATTGAGTTACGTGATGTATTCCGGAGGGATGGATTTACTGGATGTATTCTGAGGAGGATGGAGTTACTGGATGTATTCTGGGGAGAAAGAGTTACTGGTTGAATTCCGGGGTGATGGAGTTTCTGGATTTATTCCGCGGAGATGGAGTTACTGGATGTATTCCAGGGAGTTGGAGTTACTGGATGTATTCTGGCGGGATGGAATTACTGGATGTGTTCCAGGGGGATGGAGTTACTGGATGTATTCCGGGAAGATGGAGTTACTGGATGTATTCCAGGAAGATAGAGTTACTGGATGTATTCCAGGGAGTGAGAGTTACTGGATGTATTTCGGGGAGATGTAGTTACTGTATGTATACCGAGGTGGATGGAGTTACGGGATGTATTCCAGGGGAATGCAGTTACTGGATGTATTCTGGGGGGATGCAGTTACTGGATGTATTCCGGGGGGATGGAGTTACTGGATGTATTCTGGGGCATTCGAGTTACTGGATGTATTCCAAGGGGGATGGAGTTATTGGATGTATTCTGTAGTTACTGGATGTATTCAGGGGAGATGGAGTTACTGGATGTATTCTGACGAGATAGAGTTACAGGATGTATTCCAGAGGAATGGAGTTACTGGAAGTATTCTGAGGTGGATGGAGTTACTGGATGTATTCCGGGCAGAAGGAGTTTCTGGATGTATTCCGGGGAGATGGAGTTGCTGGATGTATTCCAAGGAGAGGGAGTTACTGGATGTATTCTGGGGGGGATGGAGTTACTGGATGTATTTCGTGAAGATAGAGTTACTGGATTTATTCCGGGGATTTAGAGTTGCTGGATGTATTCCGGGGGGATGTAGTTCCTGGATGTATTCTGGGGTGATGGAGTTACAGGGTGTATTCCGAGGAGATGGATTTCCTGGATATATTCCAGGGGGATTGAGTTACTGGATGTATTCCAGGGGGCTGGTGTTACTTTATGTATTCTGGGGAGGTGGAGTTACTGGATGTATTCCGGGGGGATGGAGTTATGGATGTATTCTGCGGGGATTGAGTTACTGTATGTATTCCGAGGAGATGGAGTTACTGGATGTACTCCGTGGAGGTGGAGTTACTGGATGTATTCCGTGGAGATGGAGTTACTGGATGTATTCTGAGGTGGATGGAGTTACTGGAAGTATTCCGGGGAGATGGTGTTACCTAATGTATTCCGAGGAGATGGAGTTACTGGATTTATTCTAGGGAGATGGAATTACTGGATGTATTCTGGGTGGATGGAGTTACTGTATGTATTCCGAGGAGTTGGAGTTACTGGATGTTTTCCATGGAGATGGAGTTACTGGATGTATTGAGGCGTTACTGGATTCTTCCAGGGTGATGGAGTTGCTGGGTGTATTCCGGGGAGATAGAGTTACTGGATGTATTCCGGGGAGATGTAGTTGCTGGATGTATTCCCAGGTGGATGGAGTTACTGGATGTATTCCAGGGGGATGGAGTTACTGGAGGTATTCCGGGGGGAGGGAGTTACTGGATGTATTCCGAGGAGATGGAGTTACTGGATGTATTCTGGGGGGATGGAGTTACTGGATGTATTCCGTGGGAGATGGAGTTACTGGATGTATTCCGGGGGATGGAGATACTGGATGTATTCCGGGGGGATGGAGTTACTAGATATATTCCAGGGAGATGGAGTTACTGTATGTATTCTTGGGGGCTGGAGTTACTGGATATATTTTGAAGTGGATGGAGTTACTGGATGTATTCCGGGGGGATGGAGTTACTAGATGTAGTCTGAGGAGATGGCGTTACTGGATGTATTCCAGGGGGATGGAGTTATTGCATGTATTCTCGAGGGATGGAGTTACTGGATGTATTCTGGGGAGATGGACTTTCTGGATGTATTCTGGGGTGATGGAGTTACAGGGTGTATTCCGAGGAGATGGAGTTCCTGGATATATTCCAGGGGGATTGAGTTACTGGATGTATTCCAGGGGGCTGGTGTTACTGGATGTATTCTGGGGAGGTGGAGTTACTGGATGTATTCCGGGGGGATGGAGTTATGGATGTATTCTGCGGGGATTGAGTTACTGTATGTATTCCGAGGAGATGGAGTTACTGGATGTACTCCGTGGAGATGGAGTTACTGGATGTATTCCGTGGAGATGGAGTTACTGGATGTATTCTGAGGTGGATGGAGTTACTGGAAGTATTCCGGGGAGATGGTGTTACCTAATGTATTCCGAGGAGATGGAGTTACTGGATTTATTCTAGGGAGATGGAGTTACTGGATGTATTCCGGCGGGATGGAGTTACTGGATGTATTCCGAGGAGATGGAGTTAATGGATGTATTCCAGGGGGATGGAGTTCCTGGATGTATTCTGAGGGAGATGTAGTTAATGGATGTATTCCGTGGGGATGGAGTTACTAGATGTAGTCTGAGGAGATGGAGTTACTGGATGTATTACGGGGGATGGAGTTATTGGATGTATTCTGATGGGGATGGAGTTGCTGGATGTATTCTGAGGAGATGGAGTTACAGGATGTATTCCGGGGGGATGGTGTTACTGGATGTATTCCAGGGGGATGGAGTTATTGCATGTATTCTCGGGGGATGGAATTACTGGATGTATTCCGGGGAGATGGACTTTCTGGATGTATTCTGGGGTGATGGAGTTACTGGATGTTTTCCGAGGAAATGGAGTTCCTGGATATATTCCAGGGGGATGGAGTTGCTGGATGTATTCCAGGGGGCTGGTGTTACTGGATGTATTCTGGGGTGATGGAGTTACTGGATGTATTCCGGGCGGATCGAGTTACTGGATGTATTCCTCGGAGGATGGAGTTATTGGATGTATTCAGTAGTTACTGGATGTATTCAGGTGGATAGTGTTACTGGATGTTTTCCGAGGAGATGGAATTATTGGATGCATTCTGGGTTGAGGGAGTTACTGTATGTATTCCGAGTTGATGGAGTTACTGCATGTGTTCCGTGGAGATGGAGTTTCTGGATGTATTCCGGGGGGATGGAGTTACTGGATGTATTCCGGGGGGATGGAGTTAATGGATGTATACTGGGGAGATGGAGTTACTGGATGTATTCAGGAGTTACTGGATTATTCCAGGGGGATGGAGTTACTGGATGTATTCCGGGGAGATAGTGTTACTGGATGTATTCCGGGGAGATGTAGTTACTGGATGTATTCCCAGGTGGATGGAGTTACTGGATGTAATACAGGGGGATGGAGTTACTGTATGTATTCCGGGGGGATGAAGTTACTGGATGCATTCCGAGGAGATGGGGTTACTGGATGTATTCCAGGGAGATGGAGTTACTGGATGTATTTAGGGGGGATGGATTTACTGGATGTATTCTGGGGAGATGGAGTTACTGGATGTATTCTGGGGAGATGGAGTTACTGGATGTATTCCGGGTGAATGGATTAACTGGATGTATTCCGGGGAGATGGATTTACTGGATATATTCCTGGCAGATGGAGTTACTGGATGTATTCCGGGGGGATTGAGTTACTGGGTGTATTCTGGGGAGATGGAGTTACTGGATGTATTCCGGGGAGATGGATATACTGGATGTATTCCGATGGGGATGGAGTTACTGTCTGTATTCCGGGGAGATGGAGTTACTGGATGTATTCCAGGGGGATGGATTTACTAGATGTGCTAGATGTTACGGGATGTATTCCAGGAGGATGGAGTTTCTGGATATATTCCGGGGGGATGGAGTTACTGGATGTATTCCGGGGGATTCGAGTTACTGGATGTATTCCGAGGGGGATGGAGTTATTGGATGTATTCTGTAGTTACTGGATGTATTCTGGGGAGATGGAGTTACTGGATGTATTCCAGGAGGATAGAGTTACTGGATGTATTCCGAGGAGATTGAGTTACAGGATGCATTCCGGAGGGATGGAGTTACTGGATGTATTCTGAGGTGGATGGAGTTACTGGATGTATTCCAGGGGAATGGAGTTTCTGGATGTATTCTGGGAGATTGTGTTGCTGGATGTATTTCGGGGAGATGGAGTTACTGGATGTATTCCGGGGAGAAGAAGTTACTGGATGTATTCCTGGGAGATGGAGTTACTGGATATATTCCTGGCAGATGGAGTTACTGGATGTATTCCGGGGGGATGGAGTTACTGGGTGTATTCTGGGGAGATGTAGTTACTGGATGTATTGGGGGTGATGGAGTTTCTGGATGTATTCCAGGGGGATGGAGTTACTGCAGATATTCCAGGGGGATGGAGTTACTGGATGTATTCCGGGGGGATGGAGTTACTGGATGTATTCCGAGGAGATGGAGTTACTGGATGTATTCCAGGGAGATGGGGTTACTGGATGTAATACAGGGGGATGGAATTACTGGATGTATTCTGGGGGGATGGAGTTACTGGATGTATTCCCGGCGGATGGTGTTATTGGATGTATTCCGTGGGAGATGGAGTTACTGGATGTATTTCGGGGGGATGGCGTTACTGGATGCATTCCGAGGAGATGGAGTTACTGGATGTATTCCAGGGGATGGAGTTACTGGAAGTATTCCGGGGAGAATGAGTTACTGGATGTATTCTAGGGAGATGGAGTTACTGGATCTATTCCACGGGGATGGTGTTACTGGATTTATTCCATGGGAGATGGAGTTACTGGATGTATTCCGGGGGGATGGAGTTACTGGATGCATTCTGAGGAGATGTAGTTACTGAATGTATTCCGGGGGGATGGAGTTACTGGATGTATTCCGGGGGGATGGAGTTACTGGATGTATTCCGGAGGGTTGGAGTTACTGGATGTATTCTGAGGTGGATGGAGTTACAGGATGTATTCCAGGGAGATGGAGTTACTGGATCTATTCCGGGGGGATGCAGTTACTGGATGTATTCCGGGGGGATGGAGTTACTGGATGTATTCCGAGGGGGATGGAGTTATTCGATGTATTCAGTAGTTACTGGATGTATTCCGGGGAGATGGAGTTACTGGATGTATTCCAGGGAGTTGGAGTTACTGGATGTATTCTGGCGGGATGGAATTACTGGATGTATTCCAGGGGGATGGAGTTACTGGATGTATTCCGGGAAGATGGAGATACTGGATGTATTCTGGGGAAATGGAGTTACTGGATATATTCAGGGGAGATGGAGTTACTGGATGTATTCCAGGAAGATAGAGTTACTGGATGTATTCCAGGGAGTGAGAGTTACTGGATGTATTTCGGGGAGATGTAGTTACTGTATGTATACCGAGGTGGATGGAGTTACGGGATGTATTCCAGGGGAATGCAGTTACTGGATGTATTCTGGGGGGATGCAGTTACTGGATGTATTCCGGGGGGATGGAGTTACTGGATGTATTCTGGGGCATTCGAGTTACTGGATGTATTCCAAGGGGGATGGAGTTATTGGATGTATTCTGTAGTTACTGGATGTATTCAGGGGAGATGGAGTTACTGGATGTATTCTGAGGAGATAGAGTTACAGGATGTATTCCGGAGGAATGGAGTTACTGGAAGTATTCTGAGGTGGATGGAGTTTCTGGATGTATTCCGGGGAGATGGAGTTGCTGGATGTATTCCAAGGAGAGGGAGTTACTGGATGTATTCTCGGGGGGATGGAGTTACTGGATGTATTTCGGGAAGATAGAGTTACTGGATTTATTCCGGGGATTTAGAGTTGCTGGATGTATTCCGGGAGGATGTAGTTCCTGGATGTATTCTGGGGTGATGGAGTTACAGGGTGTATTCCGGGGGGATGGAGTTATGGATGTATTCTGCGGGGATTGAGTTACTGTATGTATTCCGAGGAGATGGAGTTACTGGATGTACTCCGTGGAGGTGGAGTTACTGGATGTATTCCGTGGAGATGGAGTTACTGGATGTATTCTGAGGTGGATGGAGTTACTGGAAGTATTCCGGGGAGATGGTGTTACCTAATGTATTCCGAGGAGATGGAGTTACTGGATTTATTCTAGGGAGATGGAGTTACTGGATGTATTCCGGCGGGATGGAGTTACTGGATGTATTCCGAGGAGATGGAGTTAATGGATGTATTCCAGGGGGATGGAGTTCCTGGATGTATTCTGAGGGAGATGTAGTTAATGGATGTATTCCGTGGGGATGGAGTTACTAGATTTATTCTGAGGAGATGGAGTTACTGGATGTATTACGGGGGATGGAGTTATTGGATGTATTCTGATGGGGATGGAGTTGCTGGATGTATTCTGAGGAGATGGAGTTACAGGATGTATTAAGGGGGGATGGTGTTACTGGATGTATTCCAGGGGGATGGAGTTATTGCATGTATTCTCGGGGGATGGAATTACTGGATGTATTCCGGGGAGATGGACTTTCTGGATGTATTCTGGGGTGATGGAGTTACTGGATGTTTTCCGAGGAAATGGAGTTCCTGGATATATTCCAGGGGGATGGAGTTACTGGATGTATTCCAGGGGGCTGGTGTTACTGGATGTATTCTGGGGGGATGGAGTTACTGGATGTATTCCGGGCGGATCGAGTTACTGGATGTATTCCGCGGGGGATGGAGTTATTGGATGTATTCAGTAGTTACTGGATGTATTCAGGTGGATAGTGTTACTGGATGTTTTCCGAGGAGATGGAATTATTGGATGTATTCTGGGTTGAGGGAGTTACTGTATGTATTCCGAGTTGATGGAGTTACTGCATGTATTCCGTGGAGATGGAGTTTCTGGATGTATTCCGGGGGGATGGAGTTACTGGATGTATTCCGGGCGGGATGGAGTTAATGGATGTATACTGGGGAGATGGAGTTACTGGATGTATTCAGGAGTTACTGGATTATTCCAGGGGGATGGAGTTACTGGATGTATTCCGGGGAGATAGTGTTACTGGATGTATTCCGGGGAGATGTAGTTACTGGATGTATTCCCAGGTGGATGGAATTACTGGATGTAATACAGGGGGATGGAGTTACTGTATGTATTCTGGGGGGATGAAGTTACTGGATGCATTCCGAGGAGATGGGGTTACGGGATGTATTCCAGGGAGATGGAGTTACTGGATGTATTTAGGGGGGATGGATTTACTGGATGTATTCTGGGGAGATGGAGTTACTGGATGTATTCTGGGGAGATGGAGTTACTGGATGTATTCCGGGTGAATGGAGTAACTGGATGTATTCCGGGGAGATGGAGTTACTGGATATATTCCTGGCAGATGGAGTTACTGGATGTATTCCGGGGGGATTGAGTTACTGGGTGTATTCTGGGGAGATGGAGTTACTGGATGTATTCCGGGGAGATGGATATACTGGATGTATTCCGATGGGGATGGAGTTACTGTCTGTATTCCGGGGAGATGGAGTTACTGGATGTATTCCAGGGGGATGGATTTACTAGATGTGCTAGATGTTACGGGATGTATTCCAGGAGGAAGGAGTTACTGGATATATTCCGGGGGGATGGAGTTACTGGATGTATTCCGGGGGATTCGAGTTACTGGATGTATTCCGAGGGGGATGGAGTTATTGGATGTATTCTGTAGTTACTGGATGTATTCTGGGGAGATGGAGTTACTGGATGTATTCCGGGGGGATAGAGTTACTGGATGTATTCCGAGAAGATTGAGTTACAGGATGCATTCCGGAGGGATGGAGTTACTGGATGTATTCTGAGGTGGATGGAGTTACTGGATGTATTCCAGGGGAATGGAGTTTCTGGATGTATTCTGGGAGATTGTGTTACTGGATGTATTTCGGGGAGATGGAGTTTCTGGATGTATTCCGGGGGGATGGAGTTACTGGATGTATTCCGGGCGGGATGGAGTTAATGGATGTATACTGGGGAGATGGAGTTACTGGATGTATTCAGGAGTTACTGGATTATTCCAGGGGGATGGAGTTACTGGATGTATTCCGGGGAGATAGTGTTACTGGGTGTATTCCGGGGAGATGTAGTTACTGGATGTATTCCCAGGTGGATGGAATTACTGGATGTAATACAGGGGGATGGAGTTACTGTATGTATTCCGGGGGGATGAAGTTACTGGATGCATTCCGAGGAGATGGGGTTACGGGATGTATTCCAGGGAGATGGAGTTACTGGATGTATTTAGGGGGGATGGATTTACTGGATGTATTCTGGGGAGATGGAGTTACTGGATGTATTCTGGGGAGATGGAGTTACTGGATGTATTCCGGGTGAATGGAGTAACTGGATGTATTCCGGGGAGATGGAGTTACTGGATATATTCCTGGCAGATGGAGTTACTGGATGTATTCCGGGGGGATTGAGTTACTGGGTGTATTCTGGGGAGATGGAGTTACTGGATGTATTCCGGGGAGATGGATATACTGGATGTATTCCGATGGGGATGGAGTTACTGTCTGTATTCCGGGGAGATGGAGTTACTGGATGTATTCCAGGGGGATGGATTTACTAGATGTGCTAGATGTTACGGGATGTATTCCAGGAGGAAGGAGTTACTGGATATATTCCGGGGGGATGGAGTTACTGGATGTATTCCGGGGGATTCGAGTTACTGGATGTATTCCGAGGGGGATGGAGTTATTGGATGTATTCTGTAGTTACTGGATGTATTCTGGGGAGATGGAGTTACTGGATGTATTCCGGGGGGATAGAGTTACTGGATGTATTCCGAGAAGATTGAGTTACAGGATGCATTCCGGAGGGATGGAGTTACTGGATGTATTCTGAGGTGGATGGAGTTACTGGATGTATTCCAGGGGAATGGAGTTTCTGGATGTATTCTGGGAGATTGTGTTACTGGATGTATTTCGGGGAGATGGAGTTACTGGATGTATTCCGGGGAGAAGAAGTTACTGGATATATTCCGGGGAGATGGAGTTACTGGATATATTCCTGGCAGATGGAGTTACTGGATGTATTCCGGGGGGTTGGAGTTACTGGGTGTATTCTGGGGAGATGTAGTTACTGGATGTATTGGGGGTGATGGAGTTCCTGGATGTATTCCAGGGGGATGGAGTTACTGCAGATATTCCAGGGGGATGGAGTTACTGGATGTATTCCGGGGGGATGGAGTTACTGGATGTATTCCGAGGAGATGGAGTTAATGGATGTATTCCAGGGAGATGGGGTTACTGGATGTATTCCGAGGGGGATGGAGTTATTCGATGTATTCAGTAGTTACTGGATGTATTCCGGGGAGATGGAGTTACTGGATGTATTCCGGGGGAATGGAGTTATTGGATGTATTCCGGAGGGTTGGAGTTACTGGATGTATTCTGAGGTGGATGGAGTTACTGGATGTATTCCAGGGGTATGGAGTTACTGGATGTATTCTGGGAGATGGAGTTCCTGGATGTATTCCGGGGAGATGGAGTTAGTGGATGTATTCCGGGGAGAAGGAGTTACTGGATGTATTCCGGGGAGATGGAGTTACTGGATGTATTCCAAGGAGATGCAGTTAGTGTATGTATTCCGGGGAGATGGATTTACTGGATATATTTCAGGGAGATTGAGTTACGTGATGTATTCCGGAGGGATGGATTTACTGGATGTATTCTGAGGAGGATGGAGTTACTGGATGTATTCTGGGGAGAAAGAGTTACTGGTTGAATTCCGGGGTGATGGAGTTTCTGGATTTATTCCGCGGAGATGGAGTTACTGGATGTATTCCAGGGAGTTGGAGTTACTGGATGTATTCTGGCGGGATGGAATTACTGGATGTGTTCCAGGGGGATGGAGTTACTGGATGTATTCCGGGAAGATGGAGTTACTGGATGTATTCCAGGAAGATAGAGTTACTGGATGTATTCCAGGGAGTGAGAGTTACTGGATGTATTTCGGGGAGATGTAGTTACTGTATGTATACCGAGGTGGATGGAGTTACGGGATGTATTCCAGGGGAATGCAGTTACTGGATGTATTCTGGGGGGATGCAGTTACTGGATGTATTCCGGGGGGATGGAGTTACTGGATGTATTCTGGGGCATTCGAGTTACTGGATGTATTCCAAGGGGGATGGAGTTATTGGATGTATTCTGTAGTTACTGGATGTATTCAGGGGAGATGGAGTTACTGGATGTATTCTGACGAGATAGAGTTACAGGATGTATTCCAGAGGAATGGAGTTACTGGAAGTATTCTGAGGTGGATGGAGTTACTGGATGTATTCCGGGCAGAAGGAGTTTCTGGATGTATTCCGGGGAGATGGAGTTGCTGGATGTATTCCAAGGAGAGGGAGTTACTGGATGTATTCTGGGGGGGATGGAGTTACTGGATGTATTTCGTGAAGATAGAGTTACTGGATTTATTCCGGGGATTTAGAGTTGCTGGATGTATTCCGGGGGGATGTAGTTCCTGGATGTATTCTGGGGTGATGGAGTTACAGGGTGTATTCCGAGGAGATGGATTTCCTGGATATATTCCAGGGGGATTGAGTTACTGGATGTATTCCAGGGGGCTGGTGTTACTTTATGTATTCTGGGGAGGTGGAGTTACTGGATGTATTCCGGGGGGATGGAGTTATGGATGTATTCTGCGGGGATTGAGTTACTGTATGTATTCCGAGGAGATGGAGTTACTGGATGTACTCCGTGGAGGTGGAGTTACTGGATGTATTCCGTGGAGATGGAGTTACTGGATGTATTCTGAGGTGGATGGAGTTACTGGAAGTATTCCGGGGAGATGGTGTTACCTAATGTATTCCGAGGAGATGGAGTTACTGGATTTATTCTAGGGAGATGGAATTACTGGATGTATTCTGGGTGGATGGAGTTACTGTATGTATTCCGAGGAGTTGGAGTTACTGGATGTTTTCCATGGAGATGGAGTTACTGGATGTATTGAGGCGTTACTGGATTCTTCCAGGGTGATGGAGTTGCTGGGTGTATTCCGGGGAGATAGAGTTACTGGATGTATTCCGGGGAGATGTAGTTGCTGGATGTATTCCCAGGTGGATGGAGTTACTGGATGTATTCCAGGGGGATGGAGTTACTGGAGGTATTCCGGGGGGAGGGAGTTACTGGATGTATTCCGAGGAGATGGAGTTACTGGATGTATTCTGGGGGGATGGAGTTACTGGATGTATTCCGTGGGAGATGGAGTTACTGGATGTATTCCGGGGGATGGAGATACTGGATGTATTCCGGGGGGATGGAGTTACTAGATATATTCCAGGGAGATGGAGTTACTGTATGTATTCTTGGGGGCTGGAGTTACTGGATATATTTTGAAGTGGATGGAGTTACTGGATGTATTCCGGGGGGATGGAGTTACTAGATGTAGTCTGAGGAGATGGCGTTACTGGATGTATTCCAGGGGGATGGAGTTATTGCATGTATTCTCGAGGGATGGAGTTACTGGATGTATTCTGGGGAGATGGACTTTCTGGATGTATTCTGGGGTGATGGAGTTACAGGGTGTATTCCGAGGAGATGGAGTTCCTGGATATATTCCAGGGGGATTGAGTTACTGGATGTATTCCAGGGGGCTGGTGTTACTGGATGTATTCTGGGGAGGTGGAGTTACTGGATGTATTCCGGGGGGATGGAGTTATGGATGTATTCTGCGGGGATTGAGTTACTGTATGTATTCCGAGGAGATGGAGTTACTGGATGTACTCCGTGGAGATGGAGTTACTGGATGTATTCCGTGGAGATGGAGTTACTGGATGTATTCTGAGGTGGATGGAGTTACTGGAAGTATTCCGGGGAGATGGTGTTACCTAATGTATTCCGAGGAGATGGAGTTACTGGATTTATTCTAGGGAGATGGAGTTACTGGATGTATTCCGGCGGGATGGAGTTACTGGATGTATTCCGAGGAGATGGAGTTAATGGATGTATTCCAGGGGGATGGAGTTCCTGGATGTATTCTGAGGGAGATGTAGTTAATGGATGTATTCCGTGGGGATGGAGTTACTAGATGTAGTCTGAGGAGATGGAGTTACTGGATGTATTACGGGGGATGGAGTTATTGGATGTATTCTGATGGGGATGGAGTTGCTGGATGTATTCTGAGGAGATGGAGTTACAGGATGTATTCCGGGGGGATGGTGTTACTGGATGTATTCCAGGGGGATGGAGTTATTGCATGTATTCTCGGGGGATGGAATTACTGGATGTATTCCGGGGAGATGGACTTTCTGGATGTATTCTGGGGTGATGGAGTTACTGGATGTTTTCCGAGGAAATGGAGTTCCTGGATATATTCCAGGGGGATGGAGTTGCTGGATGTATTCCAGGGGGCTGGTGTTACTGGATGTATTCTGGGGTGATGGAGTTACTGGATGTATTCCGGGCGGATCGAGTTACTGGATGTATTCCTCGGAGGATGGAGTTATTGGATGTATTCAGTAGTTACTGGATGTATTCAGGTGGATAGTGTTACTGGATGTTTTCCGAGGAGATGGAATTATTGGATGCATTCTGGGTTGAGGGAGTTACTGTATGTATTCCGAGTTGATGGAGTTACTGCATGTGTTCCGTGGAGATGGAGTTTCTGGATGTATTCCGGGGGGATGGAGTTACTGGATGTATTCCGGGGGGATGGAGTTAATGGATGTATACTGGGGAGATGGAGTTACTGGATGTATTCAGGAGTTACTGGATTATTCCAGGGGGATGGAGTTACTGGATGTATTCCGGGGAGATAGTGTTACTGGATGTATTCCGGGGAGATGTAGTTACTGGATGTATTCCCAGGTGGATGGAGTTACTGGATGTAATACAGGGGGATGGAGTTACTGTATGTATTCCGGGGGGATGAAGTTACTGGATGCATTCCGAGGAGATGGGGTTACTGGATGTATTCCAGGGAGATGGAGTTACTGGATGTATTTAGGGGGGATGGATTTACTGGATGTATTCTGGGGAGATGGAGTTACTGGATGTATTCTGGGGAGATGGAGTTACTGGATGTATTCCGGGTGAATGGATTAACTGGATGTATTCCGGGGAGATGGATTTACTGGATATATTCCTGGCAGATGGAGTTACTGGATGTATTCCGGGGGGATTGAGTTACTGGGTGTATTCTGGGGAGATGGAGTTACTGGATGTATTCCGGGGAGATGGATATACTGGATGTATTCCGATGGGGATGGAGTTACTGTCTGTATTCCGGGGAGATGGAGTTACTGGATGTATTCCAGGGGGATGGATTTACTAGATGTGCTAGATGTTACGGGATGTATTCCAGGAGGATGGAGTTTCTGGATATATTCCGGGGGGATGGAGTTACTGGATGTATTCCGGGGGATTCGAGTTACTGGATGTATTCCGAGGGGGATGGAGTTATTGGATGTATTCTGTAGTTACTGGATGTATTCTGGGGAGATGGAGTTACTGGATGTATTCCAGGAGGATAGAGTTACTGGATGTATTCCGAGGAGATTGAGTTACAGGATGCATTCCGGAGGGATGGAGTTACTGGATGTATTCTGAGGTGGATGGAGTTACTGGATGTATTCCAGGGGAATGGAGTTTCTGGATGTATTCTGGGAGATTGTGTTGCTGGATGTATTTCGGGGAGATGGAGTTACTGGATGTATTCCGGGGAGAAGAAGTTACTGGATGTATTCCTGGGAGATGGAGTTACTGGATATATTCCTGGCAGATGGAGTTACTGGATGTATTCCGGGGGGATGGAGTTACTGGGTGTATTCTGGGGAGATGTAGTTACTGGATGTATTGGGGGTGATGGAGTTTCTGGATGTATTCCAGGGGGATGGAGTTACTGCAGATATTCCAGGGGGATGGAGTTACTGGATGTATTCCGGGGGATGGAGTTACTGGATGTATTCCGAGGAGATGGAGTTACTGGATGTATTCCAGGGAGATGGGGTTACTGGATGTAATACAGGGGGATGGAATTACTGGATGTATTCTGGGGGGATGGAGTTACTGGATGTATTCCCGGCGGATGGTGTTATTGGATGTATTCCGTGGGAGATGGAGTTACTGGATGTATTTCGGGGGGATGGCGTTACTGGATGCATTCCGAGGAGATGGAGTTACTGGATGTATTCCAGGGGATGGAGTTACTGGAAGTATTCCGGGGAGAATGAGTTACTGGATGTATTCTAGGGAGATGGAGTTACTGGATCTATTCCACGGGGATGGTGTTACTGGATTTATTCCATGGGAGATGGAGTTACTGGATGTATTCCGGGGGGATGGAGTTACTGGATGCATTCTGAGGAGATGTAGTTACTGAATGTATTCCGGGGGGATGGAGTTACTGGATGTATTCCGGGGGGATGGAGTTACTGGATGTATTCCGGAGGGTTGGAGTTACTGGATGTATTCTGAGGTGGATGGAGTTACAGGATGTATTCCAGGGAGATGGAGTTACTGGATCTATTCCGGGGGATGCAGTTACTGGATGTATTCCGGGGGGATGGAGTTACTGGATGTATTCCGAGGGGGATGGAGTTATTCGATGTATTCAGTAGTTACTGGATGTATTCCGGGGAGATGGAGTTACTGGATGTATTCCAGGGAGTTGGAGTTACTGGATGTATTCTGGCGGGATGGAATTACTGGATGTATTCCAGGGGGATGGAGTTACTGGATGTATTCCGGGAAGATGGAGATACTGGATGTATTCTGGGGAAATGGAGTTACTGGATATATTCAGGGGAGATGGAGTTACTGGATGTATTCCAGGAAGATAGAGTTACTGGATGTATTCCAGGGAGTGAGAGTTACTGGATGTATTTCGGGGAGATGTAGTTACTGTATGTATACCGAGGTGGATGGAGTTACGGGATGTATTCCAGGGGAATGCAGTTACTGGATGTATTCTGGGGGGATGCAGTTACTGGATGTATTCCGGGGGGATGGAGTTACTGGATGTATTCTGGGGCATTCGAGTTACTGGATGTATTCCAAGGGGGATGGAGTTATTGGATGTATTCTGTAGTTACTGGATGTATTCAGGGGAGATGGAGTTACTGGATGTATTCTGAGGAGATAGAGTTACAGGATGTATTCCGGAGGAATGGAGTTACTGGAAGTATTCTGAGGTGGATGGAGTTTCTGGATGTATTCCGGGGAGATGGAGTTGCTGGATGTATTCCAAGGAGAGGGAGTTACTGGATGTATTCTCGGGGGGATGGAGTTACTGGATGTATTTCGGGAAGATAGAGTTACTGGATTTATTCCGGGGATTTAGAGTTGCTGGATGTATTCCGGGAGGATGTAGTTCCTGGATGTATTCTGGGGTGATGGAGTTACAGGGTGTATTCCGGGGGGATGGAGTTATGGATGTATTCTGCGGGGATTGAGTTACTGTATGTATTCCGAGGAGATGGAGTTACTGGATGTACTCCGTGGAGGTGGAGTTACTGGATGTATTCCGTGGAGATGGAGTTACTGGATGTATTCTGAGGTGGATGGAGTTACTGGAAGTATTCCGGGGAGATGGTGTTACCTAATGTATTCCGAGGAGATGGAGTTACTGGATTTATTCTAGGGAGATGGAGTTACTGGATGTATTCCGGCGGGATGGAGTTACTGGATGTATTCCGAGGAGATGGAGTTAATGGATGTATTCCAGGGGGATGGAGTTCCTGGATGTATTCTGAGGGAGATGTAGTTAATGGATGTATTCCGTGGGGATGGAGTTACTAGATTTATTCTGAGGAGATGGAGTTACTGGATGTATTACGGGGGATGGAGTTATTGGATGTATTCTGATGGGGATGGAGTTGCTGGATGTATTCTGAGGAGATGGAGTTACAGGATGTATTAAGGGGGGATGGTGTTACTGGATGTATTCCAGGGGGATGGAGTTATTGCATGTATTCTCGGGGGATGGAATTACTGGATGTATTCCGGGGAGATGGACTTTCTGGATGTATTCTGGGGTGATGGAGTTACTGGATGTTTTCCGAGGAAATGGAGTTCCTGGATATATTCCAGGGGGATGGAGTTACTGGATGTATTCCAGGGGGCTGGTGTTACTGGATGTATTCTGGGGGATGGAGTTACTGGATGTATTCCGGGCGGATCGAGTTACTGGATGTATTCCGCGGGGGATGGAGTTATTGGATGTATTCAGTAGTTACTGGATGTATTCAGGTGGATAGTGTTACTGGATGTTTTCCGAGGAGATGGAATTATTGGATGTATTCTGGGTTGAGGGAGTTACTGTATGTATTCCGAGTTGATGGAGTTACTGCATGTATTCCGTGGAGATGGAGTTTCTGGATGTATTCCGGGGGGATGGAGTTACTGGATGTATTCCGGGCGGGATGGAGTTAATGGATGTATACTGGGGAGATGGAGTTACTGGATGTATTCAGGAGTTACTGGATTATTCCAGGGGGATGGAGTTACTGGATGTATTCCGGGGAGATAGTGTTACTGGATGTATTCCGGGGAGATGTAGTTACTGGATGTATTCCCAGGTGGATGGAATTACTGGATGTAATACAGGGGGATGGAGTTACTGTATGTATTCTGGGGGGATGAAGTTACTGGATGCATTCCGAGGAGATGGGGTTACGGGATGTATTCCAGGGAGATGGAGTTACTGGATGTATTTAGGGGGGATGGATTTACTGGATGTATTCTGGGGAGATGGAGTTACTGGATGTATTCTGGGGAGATGGAGTTACTGGATGTATTCCGGGTGAATGGAGTAACTGGATGTATTCCGGGGAGATGGAGTTACTGGATATATTCCTGGCAGATGGAGTTACTGGATGTATTCCGGGGGGATTGAGTTACTGGGTGTATTCTGGGGAGATGGAGTTACTGGATGTATTCCGGGGAGATGGATATACTGGATGTATTCCGATGGGGATGGAGTTACTGTCTGTATTCCGGGGAGATGGAGTTACTGGATGTATTCCAGGGGGATGGATTTACTAGATGTGCTAGATGTTACGGGATGTATTCCAGGAGGAAGGAGTTACTGGATATATTCCGGGGGGATGGAGTTACTGGATGTATTCCGGGGGATTCGAGTTACTGGATGTATTCCGAGGGGGATGGAGTTATTGGATGTATTCTGTAGTTACTGGATGTATTCTGGGGAGATGGAGTTACTGGATGTATTCCGGGGGGATAGAGTTACTGGATGTATTCCGAGAAGATTGAGTTACAGGATGCATTCCGGAGGGATGGAGTTACTGGATGTATTCTGAGGTGGATGGAGTTACTGGATGTATTCCAGGGGAATGGAGTTTCTGGATGTATTCTGGGAGATTGTGTTACTGGATGTATTTCGGGGAGATGGAGTTTCTGGATGTATTCCGGGGGGATGGAGTTACTGGATGTATTCCGGGCGGGATGGAGTTAATGGATGTATACTGGGGAGATGGAGTTACTGGATGTATTCAGGAGTTACTGGATTATTCCAGGGGGATGGAGTTACTGGATGTATTCCGGGGAGATAGTGTTACTGGGTGTATTCCGGGGAGATGTAGTTACTGGATGTATTCCCAGGTGGATGGAATTACTGGATGTAATACAGGGGGATGGAGTTACTGTATGTATTCCGGGGGGATGAAGTTACTGGATGCATTCCGAGGAGATGGGGTTACGGGATGTATTCCAGGGAGATGGAGTTACTGGATGTATTTAGGGGGGATGGATTTACTGGATGTATTCTGGGGAGATGGAGTTACTGGATGTATTCTGGGGAGATGGAGTTACTGGATGTATTCCGGGTGAATGGAGTAACTGGATGTATTCCGGGGAGATGGAGTTACTGGATATATTCCTGGCAGATGGAGTTACTGGATGTATTCCGGGGGGATTGAGTTACTGGGTGTATTCTGGGGAGATGGAGTTACTGGATGTATTCCGGGGAGATGGATATACTGGATGTATTCCGATGGGGATGGAGTTACTGTCTGTATTCCGGGGAGATGGAGTTACTGGATGTATTCCAGGGGGATGGATTTACTAGATGTGCTAGATGTTACGGGATGTATTCCAGGAGGAAGGAGTTACTGGATATATTCCGGGGGGATGGAGTTACTGGATGTATTCCGGGGGATTCGAGTTACTGGATGTATTCCGAGGGGGATGGAGTTATTGGATGTATTCTGTAGTTACTGGATGTATTCTGGGGAGATGGAGTTACTGGATGTATTCCGGGGGGATAGAGTTACTGGATGTATTCCGAGAAGATTGAGTTACAGGATGCATTCCGGAGGGATGGAGTTACTGGATGTATTCTGAGGTGGATGGAGTTACTGGATGTATTCCAGGGGAATGGAGTTTCTGGATGTATTCTGGGAGATTGTGTTACTGGATGTATTTCGGGGAGATGGAGTTACTGGATGTATTCCGGGGAGAAGAAGTTACTGGATATATTCCGGGGAGATGGAGTTACTGGATATATTCCTGGCAGATGGAGTTACTGGATGTATTCCGGGGGGTTGGAGTTACTGGGTGTATTCTGGGGAGATGTAGTTACTGGATGTATTGGGGGTGATGGAGTTCCTGGATGTATTCCAGGGGGATGGAGTTACTGCAGATATTCCAGGGGGATGGAGTTACTGGATGTATTCCGGGGGGATGGAGTTACTGGATGTATTCCGAGGAGATGGAGTTAATGGATGTATTCCAGGGAGATGGGGTTACTGGATGTATTCCGAGGGGGATGGAGTTATTCGATGTATTCAGTAGTTACTGGATGTATTCCGGGGAGATGGAGTTACTGGATGTATTCCGGGGGAATGGAGTTATTGGATGTATTCCGGAGGGTTGGAGTTACTGGATGTATTCTGAGGTGGATGGAGTTACTGGATGTATTCCAGGGGTATGGAGTTACTGGATGTATTCTGGGAGATGGAGTTCCTGGATGTATTCCGGGGAGATGGAGTTAGTGGATGTATTCCGGGGAGAAGGAGTTACTGGATGTATTCCGGGGAGATGGAGTTACTGGATGTATTCCAAGGAGATGCAGTTAGTGTATGTATTCCGGGGAGATGGATTTACTGGATATATTTCAGGGAGATTGAGTTACGTGATGTATTCCGGAGGGATGGATTTACTGGATGTATTCTGAGGAGGATGGAGTTACTGGATGTATTCTGGGGAGAAAGAGTTACTGGTTGAATTCCGGGGTGATGGAGTTTCTGGATTTATTCCGCGGAGATGGAGTTACTGGATGTATTCCAGGGAGTTGGAGTTACTGGATGTATTCTGGCGGGATGGAATTACTGGATGTGTTCCAGGGGGATGGAGTTACTGGATGTATTCCGGGAAGATGGAGTTACTGGATGTATTCCAGGAAGATAGAGTTACTGGATGTATTCCAGGGAGTGAGAGTTACTGGATGTATTTCGGGGAGATGTAGTTACTGTATGTATACCGAGGTGGATGGAGTTACGGGATGTATTCCAGGGGAATGCAGTTACTGGATGTATTCTGGGGGGATGCAGTTACTGGATGTATTCCGGGGGGATGGAGTTACTGGATGTATTCTGGGGCATTCGAGTTACTGGATGTATTCCAAGGGGGATGGAGTTATTGGATGTATTCTGTAGTTACTGGATGTATTCAGGGGAGATGGAGTTACTGGATGTATTCTGACGAGATAGAGTTACAGGATGTATTCCAGAGGAATGGAGTTACTGGAAGTATTCTGAGGTGGATGGAGTTACTGGATGTATTCCGGGCAGAAGGAGTTTCTGGATGTATTCCGGGGAGATGGAGTTGCTGGATGTATTCCAAGGAGAGGGAGTTACTGGATGTATTCTGGGGGGGATGGAGTTACTGGATGTATTTCGTGAAGATAGAGTTACTGGATTTATTCCGGGGATTTAGAGTTGCTGGATGTATTCCGGGGGGATGTAGTTCCTGGATGTATTCTGGGGTGATGGAGTTACAGGGTGTATTCCGAGGAGATGGATTTCCTGGATATATTCCAGGGGGATTGAGTTACTGGATGTATTCCAGGGGGCTGGTGTTACTTTATGTATTCTGGGGAGGTGGAGTTACTGGATGTATTCCGGGGGGATGGAGTTATGGATGTATTCTGCGGGGATTGAGTTACTGTATGTATTCCGAGGAGATGGAGTTACTGGATGTACTCCGTGGAGGTGGAGTTACTGGATGTATTCCGTGGAGATGGAGTTACTGGATGTATTCTGAGGTGGATGGAGTTACTGGAAGTATTCCGGGGAGATGGTGTTACCTAATGTATTCCGAGGAGATGGAGTTACTGGATTTATTCTAGGGAGATGGAATTACTGGATGTATTCTGGGTGGATGGAGTTACTGTATGTATTCCGAGGAGTTGGAGTTACTGGATGTTTTCCATGGAGATGGAGTTACTGGATGTATTGAGGCGTTACTGGATTCTTCCAGGGTGATGGAGTTGCTGGGTGTATTCCGGGGAGATAGAGTTACTGGATGTATTCCGGGGAGATGTAGTTGCTGGATGTATTCCCAGGTGGATGGAGTTACTGGATGTATTCCAGGGGGATGGAGTTACTGGAGGTATTCCGGGGGGAGGGAGTTACTGGATGTATTCCGAGGAGATGGAGTTACTGGATGTATTCTGGGGGGATGGAGTTACTGGATGTATTCCGTGGGAGATGGAGTTACTGGATGTATTCCGGGGGATGGAGATACTGGATGTATTCCGGGGGATGGAGTTACTAGATATATTCCAGGGAGATGGAGTTACTGTATGTATTCTTGGGGGCTGGAGTTACTGGATATATTTTGAAGTGGATGGAGTTACTGGATGTATTCCGGGGGGATGGAGTTACTAGATGTAGTCTGAGGAGATGGCGTTACTGGATGTATTCCAGGGGGATGGAGTTATTGCATGTATTCTCGAGGGATGGAGTTACTGGATGTATTCTGGGGAGATGGACTTTCTGGATGTATTCTGGGGTGATGGAGTTACAGGGTGTATTCCGAGGAGATGGAGTTCCTGGATATATTCCAGGGGGATTGAGTTACTGGATGTATTCCAGGGGGCTGGTGTTACTGGATGTATTCTGGGGAGGTGGAGTTACTGGATGTATTCCGGGGGGATGGAGTTATGGATGTATTCTGCGGGGATTGAGTTACTGTATGTATTCCGAGGAGATGGAGTTACTGGATGTACTCCGTGGAGATGGAGTTACTGGATGTATTCCGTGGAGATGGAGTTACTGGATGTATTCTGAGGTGGATGGAGTTACTGGAAGTATTCCGGGGAGATGGTGTTACCTAATGTATTCCGAGGAGATGGAGTTACTGGATTTATTCTAGGGAGATGGAGTTACTGGATGTATTCCGGCGGGATGGAGTTACTGGATGTATTCCGAGGAGATGGAGTTAATGGATGTATTCCAGGGGGATGGAGTTCCTGGATGTATTCTGAGGGAGATGTAGTTAATGGATGTATTCCGTGGGGATGGAGTTACTAGATGTAGTCTGAGGAGATGGAGTTACTGGATGTATTACGGGGGATGGAGTTATTGGATGTATTCTGATGGGGATGGAGTTGCTGGATGTATTCTGAGGAGATGGAGTTACAGGATGTATTCCGGGGGGATGGTGTTACTGGATGTATTCCAGGGGGATGGAGTTATTGCATGTATTCTCGGGGGATGGAATTACTGGATGTATTCGGGGAGATGGACTTTCTGGATGTATTCTGGGGTGATGGAGTTACTGGATGTTTTCCGAGGAAATGGAGTTCCTGGATATATTCCAGGGGGATGGAGTTGCTGGATGTATTCCAGGGGGCTGGTGTTACTGGATGTATTCTGGGGTGATGGAGTTACTGGATGTATTCCGGGCGGATCGAGTTACTGGATGTATTCCTCGGAGGATGGAGTTATTGGATGTATTCAGTAGTTACTGGATGTATTCAGGTGGATAGTGTTACTGGATGTTTTCCGAGGAGATGGAATTATTGGATGCATTCTGGGTTGAGGGAGTTACTGTATGTATTCCGAGTTGATGGAGTTACTGCATGTGTTCCGTGGAGATGGAGTTTCTGGATGTATTCCGGGGGGATGGAGTTACTGGATGTATTCCGGGGGGATGGAGTTAATGGATGTATACTGGGGAGATGGAGTTACTGGATGTATTCAGGAGTTACTGGATTATTCCAGGGGGATGGAGTTACTGGATGTATTCCGGGGAGATAGTGTTACTGGATGTATTCCGGGGAGATGTAGTTACTGGATGTATTCCCAGGTGGATGGAGTTACTGGATGTAATACAGGGGGATGGAGTTACTGTATGTATTCCGGGGGGATGAAGTTACTGGATGCATTCCGAGGAGATGGGGTTACTGGATGTATTCCAGGGAGATGGAGTTACTGGATGTATTTAGGGGGGATGGATTTACTGGATGTATTCTGGGGAGATGGAGTTACTGGATGTATTCTGGGGAGATGGAGTTACTGGATGTATTCCGGGTGAATGGATTAACTGGATGTATTCCGGGGAGATGGATTTACTGGATATATTCCTGGCAGATGGAGTTACTGGATGTATTCCGGGGGGATTGAGTTACTGGGTGTATTCTGGGGAGATGGAGTTACTGGATGTATTCCGGGGAGATGGATATACTGGATGTATTCCGATGGGGATGGAGTTACTGTCTGTATTCCGGGGAGATGGAGTTACTGGATGTATTCCAGGGGGATGGATTTACTAGATGTGCTAGATGTTACGGGATGTATTCCAGGAGGATGGAGTTTCTGGATATATTCCGGGGGGATGGAGTTACTGGATGTATTCCGGGGGATTCGAGTTACTGGATGTATTCCGAGGGGGATGGAGTTATTGGATGTATTCTGTAGTTACTGGATGTATTCTGGGGAGATGGAGTTACTGGATGTATTCCAGGAGGATAGAGTTACTGGATGTATTCCGAGGAGATTGAGTTACAGGATGCATTCCGGAGGGATGGAGTTACTGGATGTATTCTGAGGTGGATGGAGTTACTGGATGTATTCCAGGGGAATGGAGTTTCTGGATGTATTCTGGGAGATTGTGTTGCTGGATGTATTTCGGGGAGATGGAGTTACTGGATGTATTCCGGGGAGAAGAAGTTACTGGATGTATTCCTGGGAGATGGAGTTACTGGATATATTCCTGGCAGATGGAGTTACTGGATGTATTCCGGGGGGATGGAGTTACTGGGTGTATTCTGGGGAGATGTAGTTACTGGATGTATTGGGGGTGATGGAGTTTCTGGATGTATTCCAGGGGGATGGAGTTACTGCAGATATTCCAGGGGGATGGAGTTACTGGATGTATTCCGGGGGGATGGAGTTACTGGATGTATTCCGAGGAGATGGAGTTACTGGATGTATTCCAGGGAGATGGGGTTACTGGATGTAATACAGGGGGATGGAATTACTGGATGTATTCTGGGGGGATGGAGTTACTGGATGTATTCCCGGCGGATGGTGTTATTGGATGTATTCCGTGGGAGATGGAGTTACTGGATGTATTTCGGGGGGATGGCGTTACTGGATGCATTCCGAGGAGATGGAGTTACTGGATGTATTCCAGGGGATGGAGTTACTGGAAGTATTCCGGGGAGAATGAGTTACTGGATGTATTCTAGGGAGATGGAGTTACTGGATCTATTCCACGGGGATGGTGTTACTGGATTTATTCCATGGGAGATGGAGTTACTGGATGTATTCCGGGGGGATGGAGTTACTGGATGCATTCTGAGGAGATGTAGTTACTGAATGTATTCCGGGGGGATGGAGTTACTGGATGTATTCCGGGGGGATGGAGTTACTGGATGTATTCCGGAGGGTTGGAGTTACTGGATGTATTCTGAGGTGGATGGAGTTACAGGATGTATTCCAGGGAGATGGAGTTACTGGATCTATTCCGGGGGGATGCAGTTACTGGATGTATTCCGGGGGGATGGAGTTACTGGATGTATTCCGAGGGGGATGGAGTTATTCGATGTATTCAGTAGTTACTGGATGTATTCCGGGGAGATGGAGTTACTGGATGTATTCCAGGGAGTTGGAGTTACTGGATGTATTCTGGCGGGATGGAATTACTGGATGTATTCCAGGGGGATGGAGTTACTGGATGTATTCCGGGAAGATGGAGATACTGGATGTATTCTGGGGAAATGGAGTTACTGGATATATTCAGGGGAGATGGAGTTACTGGATGTATTCCAGGAAGATAGAGTTACTGGATGTATTCCAGGGAGTGAGAGTTACTGGATGTATTTCGGGGAGATGTAGTTACTGTATGTATACCGAGGTGGATGGAGTTACGGGATGTATTCCAGGGGAATGCAGTTACTGGATGTATTCTGGGGGGATGCAGTTACTGGATGTATTCCGGGGGGATGGAGTTACTGGATGTATTCTGGGGCATTCGAGTTACTGGATGTATTCCAAGGGGGATGGAGTTATTGGATGTATTCTGTAGTTACTGGATGTATTCAGGGGAGATGGAGTTACTGGATGTATTCTGAGGAGATAGAGTTACAGGATGTATTCCGGAGGAATGGAGTTACTGGAAGTATTCTGAGGTGGATGGAGTTTCTGGATGTATTCCGGGGAGATGGAGTTGCTGGATGTATTCCAAGGAGAGGGAGTTACTGGATGTATTCCGAGGAGATGGTGTTAATGGATGTATTCCTCGTGGATGGAGTTACTGTATTTACACCGGGGAGATGGAGTTCCAGGATCTATTCCGGGGGGATGGAGTTACTGGATGTATTCCGGCGGGATGGAGATACTGGATGCATTCTGAGGTGGATGGAGCTACTGGATGTATTCCGGGCTGAAGGAGTTTCTGGATGTATTCCGGGGAGATGGAGTTGCTGGATGTATTCCAGGGAGAGGGAGTTACTTGATGCATTCTGGGGGGATGGAGTTACTGCATGTATTCCAGGAAGATAGAGTTACTGGATGTATTCCGGGGATTTAGAGTTACTGGATGTATGCCGGGGGGATGGAGTTACTGGATGTATTCCGGGGAGATGGACTTACTGGATGTATTCTGGGATGATGGAGTTACTGGATGTATTCCGAGGAGATGGAGTTCCTGGATGTATTCCAGGGGGAAGGAGTTACTGGATGTATTCCACGGTGATGGAGTACCTGGATGTATTCCGAGGGGGATGGAGTTATGGGATGTATTCAGTAGTTACTGGATGTATTCCGGGGAGATTGAGTTACGTGATGTATTCTGGAGGGATGGATTTACTGGATGTATTCTGAGGAGGATGGAGGTACTGGATGTATTCTGGGGAGAAAGAGATACTGGATGTATTTCGGGGAGATGTAGTTACTGTATGTATACCGAGGTGGATGGAGTTACGGGATGTATTCCAGGGGAATGGAGTTACTGGATGTATTCTGGGGGTATGCAGTTACTGGATGTATTCCGGAGGGATGGAGTTACTGGATGTATTCTGGGGGATTCGAGTTACTGGATGTATTCCAAGGGGGATGGAGTTATTGGATGTATTCTGTAGTTACTGGATGTATTCCGGGGAGATGGAGTTACTGGATGTATTCTGAGGAGATTGAGTTACAGGATGTATTCCGGAGGGATGGAGTTACTGGAAGTATTCTGAGCTGGATGGAGTTATTGGATGTATTCCAGGCAGAAAGAGTTTCTGGATGTATTCCGGGGAGATGGAGTTGCTGGATGTATTCCAGGGAGAGGGAGTTACTGGATGTATTCTGGGATGATGGAGTTACTGGATGTATTCCGAGGTGATGGAGTTCCTGGATGTATTCCAGGGGGAAGGAGTTACTGGATGTATTCCAGGGTGATGGAGTTACTGGATGTATTCCGAGGGGGATGGAGTTATGGGATGTATTCAGTAGTTACTGGATGTATTCCGGGGAGATTGAATTATGTGATGTATTCCGGAGGGGTGGATTTACTGGATGTATTCCGAGGGGGATGGAGTTATTGGATGTATTCAGTAGTTACTGGATGTATTCCGGGGAGATGGGGTTACTGGATGTATTCCGGGGGGATGGAGTTACTGGATGTATTCCGGAGGGATGGAGTTACTGGATTTATTCTGAGGTGGATGGAGTTACTGGATGTATTCCAGGGGGATGGAGTTACAGGATGTATTCTGGGAGATGGAGTTACTGGATGTATTCCAGGGAGAAGGAGTTGCTGTATGTATTCTGAGGTGGATGGAGTTACGGGATGTATTCCGGGGGGATGGAGTTACTGGATGTATTCCGGGGAGATGGACTTACTGGATGTATTCTGGGATGATGGAGTTACTGGATGTATTCCGAGGAGATGGAGTTCCTGTATGTATTCCAGGGGGAAGGAGTTACTGGATGTATTCCAGGGTGATGGAGTTACTGGATGTATTCCGAGGGGGATGGAGTTATGGGATGTATTCAGTAGTTACTGGATGTATTCCGGGGAGATTGAGTTACGTGATGTATTCCGGAGGTATGGATTTACTGCATGTATTCTGAGCAGGATGGAGTTACTGGATGTATTCTGGGGAGAAAGAGTTACTGGATGAATTCCGGAGAGATAGAGTTTCTGGATTTATTCCGCGGAGATGGAGTTACTGAATGTATTCCAGGGAGTTGGAGTTACTGGATGTATTCTGTGGGGATGGAGTTACTGGATGTATTTTGAGGTGGTTGGCTGTTACTGGATGTATTCCAGGGGCTTGGAGTTACAGGATGTATTCTGGTAGATGGAGTTACTGGATGTATTCCGGGGAAATGGAGGTTCTGGGTGTATTCCAGGGGGATGGAGTTGCTGTATGTATTTTGAGGTGGATGGAGTTACTGGATGTATTGCAGGGGGATGGAGTTACTGGATGTGTTCCGGGAAGATGGAGGTACTGGATGTATTCTGGGGGAATGGAGTTACTGGATATGTTCTGGGGAGATGGAGTTACTGGATGTATTCCAGGAAGATAGAGTTACTGGATGTATTCCAGGGAGTGAGAGTTACTGGATGTATTTCGGGGAGATGTACCTACTGTATGTATTTCGGGGAGATGTAGCTACTGTATGTATACCGAGGTGGATGGAGTTACGGGATGTATTCCAGGGAAATGGAGTTACTGGATGTATTCTGGGGGGATGCAGTTACTGGATGTATTCCGGGGGGATGGAATTACTGGATATATTCTGGGGGATTCGAGTTACTGGATATATTCCAAGGGGGATGGAGTTATTGGATGTATTCTGTAGTTACTGGATGTATTCCAGGGAGATGGAGTTACTGGATGTATTCTGAGGAGATTGAGTTACAGGATGTATTCCGGAGGGATGCAGTTACTGGAAGTATTCTGAGGTGGATGGAGTTACTGGATGTATTCCGGGGGGATGGAGATACTGGATGTAATCTGAGGTGGATGGAGCTACTGGATGTATTCCGGGCAGAAGGAGTTTCTGGATGTATTCCGGGGAGATGGAGTTGCTGGATGTGTTCCAGGGAGAGGGAGTTACTGGATGTATTCTGAGGAGATTGAGTTACAGGATGTATTCCGGAGGGATGCAGTTACTGGAAGTATTCTGAGGTGGATGGAGTTACTGGATGTATTCCGGGGGGATGGAGATACTGGATGTAATCTGAGGTGGATGGAGCTACTGGATGTATTCCGGGCAGAAGGAGTTTCTGGATGTATTCCGGGGAGATGGAGTTGCTGGATGTGTTCCAGGGAGAGGGAGTTACTGGATGTATTCTGGGGGGATGGAGTTACTGGATGTATTCCGGGAAGATAGAGTTACTGGATTTATTCCAGGGATTCAGAGTTACTGGATGTATTCCGGGGGGATGTAGTTACTGGATGTATTCTGAGGTGGATGGAGTTACGGGATGTATTCCAGGGGGATGGTGTTACTGGATATATTCCGGGGGGATGGAGTTACTGGATGTATTCCGGGGGATTCGAGTTATTGGATGTATTCTGTAGTTACTGGATGTATTCCGGGGGGATGGAGTTACTGGATGTATTCCGAGGAGATTGAGTTACTGGAGTATTCCAGAGGGATGGAGTTACTGGATGTATTCTGAGGTGGATGGAGTTACTGGATGTATTCCAGGGGAATGGAGTTACTGGATGTATTCTGGGAGATTGTGTTACTGGATGTATTTCGGGGAGATGGAGTTACTGGATGTATTCCGGGGAGAAGAAGTTACTGGATGTATTCCGGGGAGATGGAGTTACTGGATATATTCCTGGCAGATGGAGTTACTGGATGTATTCCGGGGGGATGGAGGTACTGGATGTATTCCGAGGAGATGGAGTCACTGGGTGTATTCTGGGGAGATGGAGTTACTGGATGTATTCCGGGGAGATTGAGTTACTGGATGTATTCCAGGGGGATGGATTTACTAGATGTATTCTGGGGAGATGGAGTTACTGGATTTATTCAGGAGTTACTGGATTATTCCGGGGGAATGGAGTTACTGGAGGTGCTCCAGGGATACGGAGTGCCTGGATGTATTCCGAGGGGGATGTAGTTACTGGATGTATTGGGGCTGATGGAGTTCCTGGATGTATTCCAGGGGGATGGAGTTCCTGCAGATATTCCAGGGGGATGGAGTTACTGGATGTATTCCGGGGGGATGGAGTTACTGGATGTATTCCGAGGAGATGGAGTTACTGGATGCATTCCAGGGAGATGGAGTTACTGGATGTATTCAGGGGGGATGGATTTACTGGATGTATTCCAGGGAGATGGAGTTACTGCATGTATTCTGGGGAGATGGAGTTACTGGATGTATTCCCAGGTGGATGGAGATACTGGATGTAATACAGGGGGATGGAGTTACTGGATGTATTCCGGGGGGATGGAGTTACTGGATGTATTCCGGGCGGATGGTGTTATTGGATGTATTCCGTGGGAGATGGAGTTACTGGATGTATTTCGGGGGGATGGTGTTACTGGATGCATTCCGAGGAGATGGAGTTACTGGATGTATTCCAGGGGATGGAGTTACTGGAAGTATTCCGGGGAGAAGGAGTTACTGGATGTATTCTAGGGAGATGGAGTTACTGGATCTATTCCAGGGGGATTGAGTTACTGGATGTATTCCGCGGGGATGGAGTTTCTGGATGTATTCCGAGGGGGATGGAGTTATTGGATGTATTCAGTAGTTACTGGATGTATTCCGGGGAGATGGAGTTACTGGATGTATTCCGAGGGGATGCAGTTACTGCATGTATACAGGGGAGATGGAGTTACTGGATGTAATCAGGAATTACTGGATGTATTCTGGGGAGATGGAGTTACTGGATGTATTCCAAGGGGATGGAGTTGCTGTATGTATTCCGGGGGGATGGAGTTAATGGATGTATTCTGGGGAGATGAAGTTACTGGATGTATTCAGGAGTTACTGGTTGTATTCCGGGAAGATGGAGTTGCTGGATGTATTCCGGGGGGATGGAGTTAATGGATGTATTCTGTGGAGATGGAGTTACTGGATGTATTCCGGGGGGATGGAGTTACTGGATGTATTCCGAGGGGATCGAGTTACTGGATGTATACTGGGGAGATGGAGTCACTGGATGTATTGAGGCGTTACTGGATGCTTCCTGGGTGATGGAGTTGCTGGGTGTATTCCGGGGGGATGGAGTTGCTGTATGTATTCTGAGGTGGATTGAGTTAATGGACGTACTCCGTGCAGATGGAGTTACTGGGTGTATTCCGGGGAGATGGAGCTACTGGAAGTATTCCGGGGAGATGATGATACTAAATGTATTCCGAGGAGATGGAGTTCCTGGATGTATTCCAGGGGGAAGGAGTTACTGAATGTATTCCAGGGTGATGGAGTTACTGGATGTATTCTGGGAAGAAAGAGTTACTGGATGAATTCCGGGGAGATGGAATTTCTGGATTTATTCCGCGGAGATGGAGTTACTGGATGTATTCCAGGGAGTTGGAGTTACTGGATGTATTCTGGGGGGATGGAGTTACTGGATGTATTCCTCGGAGGGATGTAGCTACTGGATGTATTCCGAGGAGATGGAGTTACAGGATATATTCTGGGGGAATGGAGTTACTGGATGTATTCCGGGAAGATAGGGTTACTGGATGTATTCCGGGGATTTAGAGTTACTGGATGTATGCCGGGGGGATGTTGTTACTGGATGTATTCTGAGGTGGATGGAGTTACGGGATGTATTCCAGGGGGATGGAGTTACTGGATATTTTCCGGGGGGATGGAGTTACTGGATGTATTCCGGGGGATTCGAGTTACTGGATGTATTCCGAGGGGGATGGAGTTACTGGATATATTCCTGGCAGATGGAGTTACTGGATGTATTCCGGGGGGATGGAGTTACTGGATGTATTCCGAGGAGATGGAGTTACCTGGTGTATTCTGCGGGGATGGAGTTACTGGATGTATTCTGGGGAGATGGAGTTACTGGATGTATTCGAGGGGGATGGATTTACTAGATGTATTTTGGGGAGATTGAGTTACTGGATGTATTCAGGAGTTACTGGATTATTCCTGGGGGATGGAGTTACTGGAAGTATTCTGAGGTGGATGGAGTTACTGGATGTATTCCGGGGGGATGGAGATACTGGATGTAATCTGAGGTGGATGGAGCTACTGGATGTATTCCGGGCAGAAGGAGTTTCTGGATGTATTCCGGGGAGATGGAGTTGCTGGATGTGTTCCAGGGAGAGGGAGTTACTGGATGTAATCTGGGGGGATGGAGTTACTGGATGTATTCCGGGAAGATAGAGTTACTGGATTTATTCCAGGGATTTAGAGTTACTGGATGTATTCCGGGGGGATGTAGTTACTGGATGTATTCTGAGGTGGATGGAGTTACGGGATGTATTCCAGGGGGATGGTGTTACTGGATATATTCCGGGGGGATGGAGTTACTGGATGTATCCCGGGGGATTCGAGTTATTGGATGTATTCTGTAGTTACTGGATGTATTCCGGGGGGATGGAGTTACTGGATGTATTCCGAGGAGATTGAGTTACTGGGGTATTCCAGAGGGATGGAGTTACTGGATGTATTCTGAGGTGGATGGAGTTACTGGATGTATTCCAGGGGAATGGAGTTACTGGATGTATTCTGGGAGATTGTGTTACTGTATGTATTTCGGGGAGATGGAGTTACTGGATGTATTCCGGGGAGAAGAAGTTACTGGATGTATTCCGGGGAGATGGAGTTACTGGATATATTCCTGGCAGATGGAGTTACGGGATGTATTCCGGGGGGATGGAGTTACTGGATGTATTCCGAGGAGATGGAGTTACTGGGTGTATTCTGGGGAGATGGAGTTACTGGATGTATTCCGGGGAGATTGAGTTACTGGATGTATTCCAGGGGGATGGATTTACTAGATGTATTCTGGGGAGATGGAGTTACTGGATTTATTCAGGAGTTACTGGAGTATTCCGGGGGAATGGAGTTACTGGAGGTGCTCCAGGGATACGGAGTGCCTGGATGTATTCCGAGGGGGATGTAGTTACTGGATGTATTGGGGCTGATGGAGTTCCTGGATGTATTCCAGGGGGATGGAGTTACTGCACATATTCCAGGGGGATGGAGTTACTGGATGTATTCCGGGGGGATGGAGTTACTGGATGTATTCCGAGGAGATGGAGTTACTGGATGCATTCCAGGGAGATGGAGTTACTGGATGTATTCAGGGGGGATGGATTTACTGGATGTATTCCAGGGAGATGGAGTTACTGCATGTATTCTGGGGAGATGGAGTTACTGGATGTATTCCGGGGAGATGTAGTTACTGGATGTATTCCCAGGTGGATGGAGATACTGGATGTAATACAGGGGGATGGAGTTACTGGATGTATTCCGGGCGGATGGTGTTATTGGATGTATTCCGTGGGAGATGGAGTTACTGGATGTATTTCGGGGGGATGGTGTTACTGGATGCATTCCGAGGAGATGGAGTTACTGGATGTATTCCAGGGGATGGAGTTACTGGAAGTATTCCGGGGAGAAGGAGTTACTGGATGTATTCTAGGGAGATGGAGTTACTGGATCTATTCCAGGGGGTGGAGTTACTGGATGTATTCCGCGGGGATGGAGTTTCTGGATGTATTCCGAGGGGGATGGAGTTATTGGATGTAGTCAGTAGTTACTGGATGTATTCCGGGGAGATGGAGTTACTGGGTGTATTCCTAGGGGATGCAGTTACTGTATGTATACTGGGGAGATGGAGTTACTGGATGTAATCAGGAATTACTTGATGTATTCTGGGTAGATGGAGTTACTGGATGTATTCCAAGGGGATGGAGTTGCTGTATGTATTCCGGGGGGATGGAGTTAATGGATGTATTCTGGGGAGATGAAGTTACTGGATGTATTCAGGAGTTACTGGTTGTATTCCGGGAAGATGGAGTTGCTGGATGTATTCCGGGGGGATGGAGTTAATGGATGTATTCTGGGGAGATGGAGTTACTGGATGTATTCCGGGGGGATGGAGTTACTGGATGTATTCCGAGGGGAACGAGTTACTGGATGTATACTGGGGAGATGGAGTCACTGGATGTATTGAGGCGTTACTGGATTCTTCCTGGGTGATGGAGTTGCTGGGTGTATTCCGGGGGGATGGAGTTGCTGTATGTATTCTGAGGTGGATGGAGTTAATGGACGTACTCCGTGGAGATGGAGTTACTGGGTGTATTCCGGGGAGATGGAGCTACTGGAAGTATTCCGGGGAGATGATGATACTAAATGTATTCCGAGGAGATGGAGTTCCTGGATGTATTCCAGGGGGAAGGAGTTACTGAATGTATTCCAGGGTGATGGAGTTACTGGATGTATTCCGAGGGGGATGGAGTTATGGGATGTATTCAGTAGTTACTGGATGTATTCCGGGGAGATTGAGTTACGTGATGTATTCCGGAGGGATTGATTTACTGGATGTATTCTGAGGAGGATGGAGTTACTGGATGTATTCTGGGAAGAAAGAGTTACTGGATGAATTCCGGGGAGATGGAATTTCTGGATTTATTCCGCGGAGATGGAGTTACTGGATGTATTCCAGGGAGTTGGAGTTACTGGATGTATTCTGGGGGGATGGAGTTACTGGATGTATTCCTCGGAGGGATGTAGCTACTGGATATATTCCGAGGAAATGGAGTTACAGGATGTATTCCGGGGATTTAGAGTTACTGGATGTATGCCGGGGGGATGTTGTTACTGGATGTATTCTGAGGTGGATGGAGTTACGGGATGTATTCCAGGGGGATGGAGTTACTGGATATTTTCCGGGGGGATGGAGTTACTGGATGTATTCCGGGGGATTCGAGTTACTGGATGTATTCCGAGGGGGATGGAGTTACTGGATATATTCCTGGCAGATGGAGTTACTGGATGTATTCCGGAGCGATGGAGTTACTGGATGTATTCCGAGGAGATGGAGTTACTGGGTGTATTCTGCGGGGATGGAGTTACTGGATGTATTCTGGGGAGATGGAGTTACTGGATGTATTCGAGGGGGATGGATTTACTAGATGTATTTTGGGGAGATGGAGTTGCTGTATGTATTCTGAGGTGGATGGAGTTAATGGACGTACTCCGTGGAGATGGAGTTACTGGGTGTATTCCGGGGTGATGGAGCTACTGGAAGTATTCCGGGGAGATGATGATACTAAATGTATTCCGAGGAGATGGAGTTCCTGGATGTATTCCAGGGGGAAGGAGTTACTGAATGTATTCCAGGGTGATGGAGTTACTGGATGTATTCCGAGGGGGATGGAGTTATGGGATGTATTCAGTAGTTACTGGATGTATTCCGGGGAGATTGAGTTACGTGATGTATTCCGGAGGGATTGATTTACTGGATGTATTCTGAGGAGGATGGAGTTACTGGATGTATTCTGGGAAGAAAGAGTTACTGGATGAATTCCGGGGAGATGGAATTTCTGGATTTATTCCGCGGAGATGGAGTTACTGGATGTATTCCAGGGAGTTGGAGTTACTGGATGTATTCTGGGGGGATGGAGTTACTGGATGTATTCCTCGGAGGGATGTAGCTACTGGATATATTCCGAGGAAATGGAGTTACAGGATGTATTCCGGGGATTTAGAGTTACTGGATGTATGCCGGGGGGATGTTGTTACTGGATGTATTCTGAGGTGGATGGAGTTACGGGATGTATTCCAGGGGGATGGAGTTACTGGATATTTTCCGGGGGGATGGAGTTACTGGATGTATTCCGGGGGATTCGAGTTACTGGATGTATTCCGAGGGGGATGGAGTTACTGGATATATTCCTGGCAGATGGAGTTACTGGATGTATTCCGGAGCGATGGAGTTACTGGATGTATTCCGAGGAGATGGAGTTACTGGGTGTATTCTGCGGGGATGGAGTTACTGGATGTATTCTGGGGAGATGGAGTTACTGGATGTATTCGAGGGGGATGGATTTACTAGATGTATTTTGGGGAGATGGAGTTACCGGATGTATTCAGGAGTTACTGGATTATTCCGGGGGGATGGAGTTACTGGATGTGCTCCAGGGATACGGAGTGCCTGGATGTATTCCGAGGGGGATGCAGTTACTGGATGTATTGGGGGTGATGGAGTTCCTGGATGTATTCCAGGGGGATGGAGTTCCTGCAGATATTCCAGGGGGATGGGGTTACTGGATGTATTCCGGGGGGATGGAGTTACTGGATGTATTCCGAGGAGATGGAGTTACTGGATGTATTCCTTGGAGATGGAGTTACTGGATGTATTTAGGGGGGATGGATTTACTGGATGTATTCCGGGGAGATGGAGTTGCTGGATGTATTCTGGGGAGATGGAGTTACTGGATGTATTCCGGGTGAATGGAGTTACTGGATGTATTGCGGGGAGATGGAGTTACTGGATGTATTCCGAGGGGATGCAGTTACTGGATGTATACTGGGAAGATGGAGTTACTGGACGTAATCAGGAATTACTGGATGTATTCTGGGGAGATGGAGTTACTGGATGTATTCCAAGGGGATGGAGTTGCTGTATGTATTCCGGGGAGATGGAGTTACTGTATGTATTCTGGGGAGATGGTGTTACTGGATGTATTCCGGGTGAATGGAGTTACTGGATGTATTCCGGGGGGATGGAGATACTGGATGTATTTTGAGGTGGATGGAGCTGCTGGATGTATTCCGGGCAGAAGGAGTTTCTGGATGTATTCCAGGGAGATGGAGTTGATGGATGCATTGCAGGGAGATGGAGTTACTGGATATATATTGGGGGGATGGAGTTACTGGATGTACTCCGGGGAGATGTAGTTGCTGGATGTATTCCCAGGTGGATGGAGTTACTGGATGTATTCCAGGGGGATGCAGTTACTGGAGGTATTCCGGGGGGATGGACTTACTGGATGCATTCCGAGGAGATGGAGTTACTGGATGTATTCCGGGGGGATGGAGTTACTGGATGTATTCCAAGGGGATGGAGTTACTGGATGTATTCCGAGGAGATGGTTTTAATGGATGTATTCCTGGTGGATGGAGTTACTGTATTTACACCGGGGAGATGGAGTTACAGGATCTATTCCGGGGGGATGGAGTTACTGGATGTATTCCGGGGGGATGGAGATACTGGATGCATTCTGAGGTGGATGGAGCTACTGGATGTATTCCGGGCAGAAGGAGTTTCTGGATGTATTCCGGGGAGATGGAGTTGCTGGATGTATTCCAGGGAGAGGGAGTTACTGGATGCATTCTGGGGGGATGGAGTTACTGCATGTATTCCGGGAAGATAGAGTTACTGGATGTATTCCGGGGATTTAGAGTTACTGGATGTATGCCGGGGGGATGTTGTTACTGGATGTATTCTGAGGTGGATGGAGTTACGGGATGTATTCCAGGGGGATGGAGTTACTGGATATTTTCCGGTGGGATGGAGTTACTGGATGTATTCCGGGGGATTCGAGTTACTGGATGTATTCCGAGGGGGATGGAGTTACTGGATATATTCCTGGCAGATGGAGTTACTGGATGTATTCCGGGGGGATGGAGTTACTGGATGTATTCCGAGGAGATGGAGTTACTGGGTGTATTCTGCGGGGATGGAGTTACTGGATGTATTCTGGGGAGATGGAGTTACTGGATGTATTCCAGGGGGATGGATTTACTAGATGTATTTTGGGGAGATGGAGTTGCTGGATGTATTCAGGAGTTACTGGATTATTCCGCGGGGATGGAGTTACTGGATGTGCTCCAGGGATACGGAGTGCCTGGATGTATTCCGAGGGGGATGCAGTTACTGGATGTATTGGGGGTGATGGAGTTCCTGGATGTATTCCAGGGGGATGGAGTTCCTGCAGATATTCCAGGGGGATGGAGTTACTGGATGTATACTGGAGAGATGGAGTTACTGGATGTATTCAGGAGTTACTGGATGTATTCTGAGGGGGATGGAGTTACTGGATGTATTCCGAGGAGATGGTGTTAATGGATGTATTCCTGGTGGATGGAGTTACTGTATTTACACCGGGGAGATGGAGTTACAGGATCTATTCCGGGGGGATGGAGTTACTGGATGTATTCCAGGAAGATGGAGTTCCTGGATGTATTCCGGGTGGATGGAGTTACTGGATGTATTCCGGAGGGATGGTGTTACTGGATGTATTCCGTTGGAGATGGAGTTACTGCATGTATTCCGGTGGGATAGTGTTACTGGATGCATTCCGAGGAGATGTATTTACTGGATGTATTCCGGGGGGATGGAGTTACTGGAAGTATTCCGGGGAGAAGGAGTTACTGGATGTATTCCAGGGAGATGGAGTTACTGGATCTATTCCGGGGGGATGCAGTTACTGGATGTATTCCGGGGGGATAGAGTTACTGGATGTATTCCGAGGGGGATGGAGTTACTGGATGTATTCAGTAGTTACTGGATGTATTCCGGGGAGATGGAGATACTGGATGTATTCCGGGGGGATGGAGTTACTGGATGTATTCTGGGAGATGGAGTTACTGGATGTATTCCGGGGAGAAGGAGTTGCTGTATGTATTATGAGATGGATGGAGTTACTGGATGTATTCCGGGGGGATGGAGTTACGGGATGTATTCCGGGGAGATGGACTTACTGGATGTATTCCGGGATGATGGAGTTACTGGATGTATTCCGAGGAGATGGAGTTCCTGGATGTATTCCAGGGGGAAGGTATTACTGGATGTATTCCAGGGTGATGGAGTTACTGGATGTATTCCGAGGGGGATGGAGTTAATGGATGTATTCAGTAGTTACTGGATGTATTCCGGGGAGATTGAGTTACGTGATGTATTCCGGAGGGATGGATTTACTGGATGTATTCTGAGGAGGATGGAGTTACTGGATGTATTCCGGGGAGAAAGAGTTACAGGATGAATTCCGGCAAGATGGAGTTTCTGGATTTATTCCGCGGAGATGGAGTTACTGGATGTATTCCAGGGAGTTGGAGTTACTGGATGTATTCTGTGGGGATGGAGTTACTGGATGTATTTTGAGGTGGTTGGATGTTACTGGATGTATTCCAGGGGCTTGGAGTTACAGGATGTATTCTGGTAGACGGAGTTACTGGATGTATTCCGAGGAAATGGAGGTTCTGGGTGTATTCCAGGGGGATGGAGTTGCTGTATGTATTCTGAGGTGGATGGAGTTACTGGATGTATTCCAGGGGGATGGAGTTACTGGATGTATTCCGGGAAGATGGAGGTACTGGATGTATTCCGGGGGGATGGAGTTACTGGATGTATTCTGCGGGATTCGACTTACTGGATGTATTCCGAGGAAATGGAGGTTCTGGGTGTATTCCAGGGGGATGGAGTTGCTGTATGTATTCTGAGGTGGATGGAGTTACTGGATGTATTCCAGGGGGATGGAGTTACTGGATGTATTCCGGGAAGATGGAGGTACTGGATGTATTCTGTGGGAATGGAGTTACTGGATGTATTCTGGGGAGATGGAGTTACTGGATGTATTCCAGGAAGATAGAGTTACTGGATGTATTCCGGGGAGTGAGAGTTACTGGATGTATTTCGGGGGGATGTAGTTACTGTATGTATTCCGAGGTGGATGGAGTTACGGGATGTATTCCAGGGGAGTGGAGTTACTGGATGTATTCTGGGGGGATGCAGTTACTGGATGTATTCCGGGGGGATGGAGTTACTGGATGTATTCTGCGGGATTCGACTTACTGGATGTATTCCGGGGGGATGTAGTTACTGGATGTATTCTGAGGTGGATGGAGTTACGGGATGTACTCCAGGGGGATGGAGTTACTGGATATATTCCGGGGGGATGGAGTTACTGGATATATTCCGGGGGATTCGAGTTGCTGGATGTATTCCGAGGGGGATGGAGTTATTGGATGTATTCTGTAGTTACCGGATGTATTCTGGGGAGATGGAGTTACTGGATGTAATCCGGGGGGATAGAGTTACTGGATATATTCCTGGCAAATGGAGTTACTGGATGTATTCCGGGGGGATGGAGTTACTGGATGTATTCCGAGGAGATGGAGTTACTGGGTGTATTCTGGGGGGATGGAGTTACTGAATGTATTCCGGGGAGATGGAGTTACTGGATGTATTCCAGGGGGATGGATTTACTAGACGTATTTTGGGGAGATTGAGTTACTGGATGTATTCAGGAGTTACTGGATTATTCCGGCGGGATGGTGTTACTAGATGTGCTCCAGGGATACGGAGTGCCTGGATGTATTCCGAGGGGGATGTATTTACTGGATGTATTGGGGGTGATGTAGTTCCTGGATGTATTCCAGGGGGATGGAGTTACTGCAGATATTCCAGCGGGATGGAGTTACTGGATGTATTCTGGGGAGATGGAGTTACTGGATGTATTCCAGGGAGATGGAGTTACTGGCTGTATTTAGGGGGGATGGATTTACTGGATGTATTCCGGGGAGATGGAGTTACTGGATGTATTCTGGGGAGATGGAGTTACTGGATGTATTCCGGGTGAATGGAGTTACTGGATGTATTCCGGGGGGATGGAGTTACTGGATGTATTCCGAGGAGATGCAGTTGCTGGATGTATACTGGGGAGATGGAGTAACTGGATGTAATCAGGAATTACTGGATGTATTCTGGGGAGATGGAGTTACTGGATGTATTCCAAGGGGATGGAGTTGCTGTATTTATTCCGGGGAGATGGGGTTACTGGATGTATTCTGGGGAGATGGAGTTACTGGATGTATTCCGGGTGAATGGAGTTACTGGACGTATTCCGGGGGGATGGAGATACTGCATGTATTTTGAGGTGGATGGAGCTACTGGATGTATTCCGGGGGGATGGAGTTACTGGATGTATTCTGGGGGAATGGACTTACTGGATGTATACTGGGGAGATGGAGTTACTGGATGTATTCAGGAGTTACTGGATGTATTCTGAGGGGGATGGAGTTACTGGGTGTGTTCCGAGGAGATGGTTTTATTGGATGTTTTCTGGGGAGATGGATTTACTGGATGTATTCCGGTGGGATGGAGTTACTGGATGTTTTCCGAGGAGATGGTGTTAATGGATGTATTCCTGGTGGATGGAGTTACTGTATTTACACCGGGGAGATGGAGTTACAGGATCTATTCCGGGGGGATGGAGTTACTGGATGTATTCCAGAGGGATGGTGTTACTGGATGTATTCCGTGGGAGATGGAGTTACTGGATGTATTCCGGGGGGATGGTGTTACTGGATGCATTCCGAGGAGATGTAGTTACTGGATGTATTCCGGGGGGCTGGAGTTACTGGAAGTATTCCGGGGAGAAGGAGTTACTGGATGTATTCCAGGGAGATGGAGTTACTGGATCTATTCCGGGGGGATGCAGTTACTGGATGTATTCCGGGGTGATAGAGTTACTGTATGTATTCTGAGGGGGATGGAGTTACTGGATGTATTCAGTAGTTACTGGATGTATTCCGGGGAGATGGAGTTACTGGATGTATTCCGAGGAGATGGAATTCCTGGATGTATTCTGGGGAGATGGAGTTACTGGATGTATTCCGGGCGAATTGAGTTACTGGATGTATTCCAGGGGGATGGAGTTACTGGATGTATTCCGAGGGGGATGGAGTTATTGGATGTATTGAGTAGATACTGGATGTATTCCGGGGAGATGGTGTTACTGGATGTATTCCGAGGGGATGCAGTTACTGGATGTATACTGGGGAGATGGAGTTACTGGATGTAATCAGGAATTACTGGATGTATTCTGGGGAGATGGAGTTACTGGATGTATTCCAAGGGGATAGAGTTGCTGGATGTATTCCGGGGAGATGGGGTTACTGGATGTATTCTGGGGAGATGGAGTTACTGGATGTATTCCGGGTGAATGGAGTTACTGGACGTATTCCGGGGGGATGGAGATACTGCATGTATTTTGAGGTGGATGGTGCTACTGGATGTATTCCGGGCAGAAGGAGTTTCTGGATGTATTCCGGGGAGATGGAGTTGCTGGATGCATTGCAGGGAGATGGAGTTACTGGATATATACTGGGGGGATGGAGTTACTGGATGTATTCCGGGGAGATGTAGTTGCTGGATGTATTCCCAGGTGGATGGAGTTACTGGATGTATTCCAGGGGGATGGAGTTACTGGAGGTATTCCGGGGGGATGGAGTTACTGGATGTATTCCGAGGAGATGGAGTTACTGGATGTATTCCGGGGGGATGGAGTTACTGGATGTATTCGGTAATTACTGCATGTATACTGGGGAGATAGAGTTACACGATGTATTCCAAGGGGATGGAGTTACTGGATGTATTCCGAGGGTGATGGAGTTACTGGATGTATTCCGGGGGAATGGACTTACTGGATGTATACTGGGGAGATGGAGTTACTGGATGTAATCAGGAATTACTGGATGTATTCTGGGGAGATGGAGTTACTGGATGTATTCCAGGGGGATGGAGTTGCTGTATGTATTCCGGGGGGATGGAGTTACTGGATGTATTCCGAGGAGATGGAGTTACTGGATGTATTCGGTAATTACTGCATGTATACTGGGGAGATAGAGTTACACGATGTATTCCAAGGGGATGGATTTACTGGATGTATTCCGAGGGTGATGGAGTTACTGGATTTATTCCGGGGGATTGGACTTACTGGATGTATACTGGGGAGATGGAGTTACTGGATGTATTCCGGAGGGATGCTGTTACTGGATGTATACTGGGGAGATGGAGTTACTGGATGTATTCAGGAGTTACTGGATGTATTCTGAAGGGGATGGAGTTACTGGGTGTGTTCCGAGGAGATGGTTTTATTGGATGTTTTCTGGGGAGATGGATTTACTGGATGTATTCCGGTGGGATGGAGTTACTGGATGTTTTCCGAGGAGATGGTGTTAATGGATGTATTCCTGGTGGATGGACTTACTGTATTTACACCGGGGAGATGGAGTTACAGGATCTATTCCGGGGGGATGGAGTTACTGGATGTATTCCGGGAGGATGGAGTTACTGGATGTATTCCGGGGGGATGGAGTTACTGGATGTATACCGGAGGGATGGTGTTACTGGATGTATTCCGTGGGAGATGGAGTTACTGGATGTATTCCGGGGGGATGGTGTTACTGGATGCATTCCGAGGAGATGTAGTTACTGGATGTATTCCGGGGGGATGGAGTTACTGGAAGTATTCCGGGGAGAAGGAGTTACTGGATGTATTCCAGGGAGATGGAGTTTCTGGATCTATTCCGGGGGGATGCAGTTACTGGATGTATTCCGGGGGGATAGAGTTACTGTATGTATTCTGAGGGGGATGGAGTTACTGGATGTATTCAGTAGTTACTGGATGTACTCCGGGGAGATGGAGTTACTGGATGTATTCCGGGGGGATGGAGTTACTGGATGTATTCCGGAGAGTTGGAGTTACTGGATGTATTCTGAGGTGGATGGAGTTACTGGATGTGTTCCAGGGCGATGGAGTTTCTGGATGTATTCTGGGAGATGGAGTTACTGGATGTATTCCGGGGAGAAGGAGTTACTGGATGTATTCCGGGGAGATGGACTTCCTGGATGTATTACGGGATGATGGAGTTACTGGATGTAATCCGAGGAGATGGAGTTACGGGATGTATTCCAGGGGAATGGAGTTACTGGATGTATTCTGGGGGGATGCAGTTACTGGATGTATTCCAAGGGGGATGGAGTTATTGGATGTATTCTGTAGTTACTGGATGTATTCCGGGGAGATGGAGTTACTGGATGTATTCTGAGGAGATTGAGTTACAGGATGTATTCCGGAGGGATGGAGTTACTGGATGTATTCTGAGGTGGATGGAGTTACTGGATGTATTCCGGGGGGATGGAGATACTGGATGTATTCTGAGGTGGATGGAGCTGCTGGATGTATTCCGGGCAGAAGGAGTTTCTGGATGTATTCCGGGGAGATGGAGTTGCTGGATGTATTCCAGGGAGAGGGAGTTACTGGATGTATTCTGAGGTGGATGGAGTTACTGGATGTATTCCGGGGGGATGGAGATACTGGATGTATTCTGAGGTGGATGGCGCTACTGGATGTATTCCGGGCAGAAGGAGTTTCTGGATGTATTCCGGGAAGATGGATTTGCTGGATGTATTCCGGGGATTTAGAGTTACTGGATGTATTCCGGGGGGATGTAGTTACTGGATGTATTCTGAGGTGGATGGAGTTACGGGATGTATTCCAGGGGGATGGAGTTACTGGATATATTCCGGGGGGATGGAGTTACTGGATGTATTCCGGGGGATTCGAGTTACTGGATGTATTCCGAGGGGGATGGAGTTATTGGATGTATTCTGTAGTTACTGGATGTATTCTGGGGAGATGGAGTTACTGGATGTATTCCGGGGGGATAGAGTTACTGGATATATTCCTGGCAGATGGAGTTACTGGATGTATTCCGGGGGGATGGAGTTACTGGATATATTCCTGGCAGATGGAGTTACTGGGTGTTTTCTGGGGGGATGGAGTTACTGGATGTATTACGGGGAGATTGAGTTACTGGATGTATTCCGATGGGGATGGAGTTACTGGATGTATTCCGGGGAGATGGAGTTACTGGATGTATTCCAGGGGGATGGATTTTTCTAGATGTATTTTGGGGAGATGGAGTTACTGGATGTATTCAGGAGTTACTGGATTATTCCGGGGGGATGGAGTTACTGGATGTGCTCCAGGGATACGGAGTGCCTGGATGTATTCCGAGGGGGATGTAGTTACTGGATGTATTGGGGGTGATGGAGTTCCAGGATGTATTCCAGGGGGATGGAGTTACTGCAGATATTCCAGGGAGATGGAGTTACTGGATGTATTCCGGGGGGATGGAGTTACTGGATGTATTCCGAGGAGATGGAGTTACTGGATGTATTCCAGGGAGATGGAGTTACTGGATGTATATAGGGGTGATGGATTTACTGGATGTATTCCTGGGAGATGGAGTTACTGGATGTATTCTGGGAAGATGGAGTTACTGGATGTATTCCGGGTGAATGGAGTTACTGGATGTATTCCGGGGGGGATGGAGTTATTGGATGTATTCAGTAGTTACTGGATGTATTCCGGGCAGATGGAGTTACTGGATGTTTTCCGAGGGGATGCAGTTACTGGATGTATACTGGGGAGATGGAGTTACTGGATGTAATCAGGAATTACTGGATGTATTCTGGGGAGATGGAGTTACTGGATGTATTCCAAGGGGATGGAGTTGCTTTTTGTATTCTGGGGAGATGGAGTTACTGGATGTATTCCGGTTGAATGGAGTTACTGGATGTATTCCGGGGAGATAGAGTTACAGGATGTATTCCGAGGGGGATGGAATTATTGGATGTATTCCAGGAAGATGGAGATACTGGATGTATTCCGGGGGGATGGAGTTACTTGATGTATTCTGGGGGGATGGAGTTACTGGATGTATTCCGAGGAGATGGAGTTGCTCAATGTATTCCAGGGAGATGGAGTTACTGGATGTATTCAGGGGGGAGGGATTTACTGGATGTATTCCGGGGAGATGGAGTTACTGAGTGTATTCTGGGGGGATGGAGTTACTGGATGTATTCCGGGGAGATGGAGTTACTGGATGTATACTGGGGGGATGGAGTTACTGGATGTATTCTGGGGGATTCGAGGTACTGGATGTATTCCAAGGGGGATGGAGTTATTGGATGTATTCTGTAGTTACAGGATGTATTCCGGAGGGATGGAGTTACTGGATGTATTCTGAGGTGGATGGAGTTACTGGATGTATTCCGGGGGGATGGAGATCCTGGATGTATTCTGAGGTGGATGGAGCTACTGGATGTATTCCGGGCAGAAGGAGTTTCTGGATGTATTCCGGGGAGATGGAGTTGCTGGATGTATTCCAGGTAGAGGGAGTTACTGGATGTATTCCAGGGGGATGGATTTACTAGATGTATTTTGGGGAGATGGAGTTACTGGATGTATTCCGGGTGAATGGAGTTACTGGATGTATTCCGGGGGGGATGGAGTTATTGGATGTATTCAGTAGTTACTGGATGTATTCCGGGCAGATGGAGTTACTGGATGTTTTCCGAGGGGATGCAGTTACTGGATGTATACTGGGGAGATGGAGTTACTGGATGTAATCAGGAATTACTGGATGTATTCTGGGGAGATGGAGTTACTGGATGTATTCCAAGGGGATGGAGTTGCTTTTTGTATTCTGGGGAGATGGAGTTACTGGATGTATTCCGGTTGAATGGAGTTACTGGATGTATTCCGGGGAGATAGAGTTACAGGATGTATTCCGAGGGGGATGGAATTATTGGATGTATTCCAGGAAGATGGAGATACTGGATGTATTCCGGGGGGATGGAGTTACTTGATGTATTCTGGGGGGATGGAGTTACTGGATGTATTCCGAGGAGATGGAGTTGCTCGATGTATTCCAGGGAGATGGAGTTACTGGATGTATTCAGGGGGGAGGGATTTACTGGATGTATTCCGGGGAGATGGAGTTACTGAGTGTATTCTGGGGGGATGGAGTTACTGGATGTATTCCGGGGAGATGGAGTTACTGGATGTATACTGGGGGGATGGAGTTACTGGATGTATTCTGGGGGATTCGAGTTACTGGATGTATTCCAAGGGGGATGGAGTTATTGGATGTATTCTGTAGTTACAGGATGTATTCCGGAGGGATGGAGTTACTGGATGTATTCTGAGGTGGATGGAGTTACTGGATGTATTCTGGGGGGATGGAGATCCTGGATGTATTCTGAGGTGGATGGAGCTACTGGATGTATTCCGGGCAGAAGGAGTTTCTGGATGTATTCCGGGGAGATGGAGTTGCTGGATGTATTCCAGGTAGAGGGAGTTACTGGATGTATTCCAGGGGGATGGATTTACTAGATGTATTTTGGGGAGATAGAGTTACTGGATGTATTCCGGGTGAATGGAGTTACTGGATGTATTCCGGGGGGGATGGAGTTATTGGATGTATTCAGTAGTTACTGGATGTATTCCGGGCAGATGGAGTTACTGGATGTTTTCCGAGGGGATGCAGTTACTGGATGTATACTGGGGAGATGGAGTTACTGGATGTAATCAGGAATTACTGGATGTATTCTGGGGAGATGGAGTTACTGGATGTATTCCAAGGGGATGGAGTTGCTTTTTGTATTCTGGGGAGATGGAGTTACTGGATGTATTCCGGTTGAATGGAGTTACTGGATGTATTCCGGGGAGATAGAGTTACAGGATGTATTCCGAGGGGGATGGAATTATTGGATGTATTCCAGGAAGATGGAGATACTGGATGTATTCCGGGGGGATGGAGTTACTTGATGTATTCTGGGGGGATGGAGTTACTGGATGTATTCCGAGGAGATGGAGTTGCTCGATGTATTCCAGGGAGATGGAGTTACTGGATGTATTCAGGGGGGAGGGATTTACTGGATGTATTCCGGGGAGATGGAGTTACTGAGTGTATTCTGGGGGGATGGAGTTACTGGATGTATTCCGGGGAAATGGAGTTACTGGATGTATACTGGGGGGATGGAGTTACTGGATGTATTCTGGGGGATTCGAGTTACTGGATGTATTCCAAGGGGGATGGAGTTATTGGATGTATTCTGTAGTTACAGGATGTATTCCGGAGGGATGGAGATCCTGGATGTATTCTGAGGTGGATGGAGCTACTGGATGTATTCCGGGCAGAAGGAGTTTCTGGATGTATTCCGGGGAGATGGAGTTGCTGGATGTATTCCAGGTAGAGGGAGTTACTGGATGTATTCCAGGGGGATGGATTTACTAGATGTATTTTGGGGAGATGGAGTTACTGGATGTATTGAGGAGTTACTGGATTATTCCGGGGGGATGGAGTTACTGGATGTGCTCCTGGGATACGGAGTGCCTGGATGTATTCCGGGGGGATGTAGTTACTGGATGTATTCTGAGGTGGATGGAGTTACGGGATGTATTCCAGGGGGATGGAGTTACTGGATATATTCCGGGGGAATGGAGTTACTGGATGTATTCCGGGGGATTCGAGTTACTGGATGTATTCCGAGGGGGATGGAGTTATTGGATGTATTCTGTAGTTACTGGATGTATTCTGGGGAGATGGAGTTACTGGATGTATTCCGGGGGGATAGAGTTACTGGATATATTCCTGGCAGATGGAGTTACTGGATGTATTCCGGGGGGATGGAGTTACTGGATATATTCCGAGGAGATGGAGTTACTGGGTGTATTCTGGGTGGATGGAGTTACTGGATGTATTCCGGGGAGATTGAGTTACTGGATGTATTCCGATGGGAATGGAGTTACTGGATGTATTCCGGGGAGATGGAGTTACTGGATGTATTCCAGGGGGATGGATTTACTAGATGTATTTTGGGGAGATGGAGTTACTGGATGTATTCAGGAGTTACTGGATTATTCCGGTGGGATGGAGTTACTGGATGTGCTCCAGGGATACGGAGTGCCTGGATGTATTCCGAGGGGGATGTAGTTGCTGGATGTATTGGGGGTGATGGAGTTCCTGGATGTATTCCAGGGGGATGGAGTTACTGCAGATATTCCAGGGGGTTGGAGTTACTGGATGTATTCTGGGGGGATGGAGTTACTGGATGTATTCCGAGGAGATGGAGTTACTGGATGTATTCCAGGGAGATATAGTTACTGGATGTATTTAGGGGTGATGGATTTACTGGATGTATTCCGGGGAGATGGAGTTACTGGATGTATTCTGGGGAGATGGAGTTACTGGATGTATTCCGGGTGAATGGAGTTACTGGATGTATTCCGGGGGGATGGAGTTACTGGATGTATTCCGAGGGGGATGGAGTTACTGGATGTATACTGGGGAGATGGAGTTACTGGATGTATTCCAAGGGGATGGAGTTGCTGTATGTATTCCGGGGAGATGCAGTTACTGGATGTATTCTGGGGAGATGGAGTTACTGGATGTATTCCGGGTGAATGGAGTTACTGGATGTATTCCGGGGGGATTGAGATACTGGATGTATTTTGAGGTGGATGGAGCTACTGGATGTATTCCGGGCAAAAGGAGTTTCTGGATGTATTCCGGGGAGATGGAGTTGCTGGATGCATTCCAGGGAGATGGAGTTCTGGATATATACTGGGGGGATGGAGTTACTGGATGTATTCCGGGAAGATAGAGTTACTGGATGTATTCCGGGGATTTAGAGTTATTGGATGTTTTCCGGGGGGATGTAGTTACTGGATGTATTCTGAGATGGATGGAGTTACGGGATGTACTCCAGGGGGATGGAGTTACTGGATATATTCCGGGGGTATGGAGTTACTGGATGTATTCCGTGGGATTCGAGTTACTGGATGTATTCCGATGGGGATGGAGGTACTGGATGTATTCCGAGGAGATGTAGTTCCTGGATGTATCCCGGGGGGATGGAGTTACTGGATGTATTCTGAGGTGGATGGAGTTACTGGATGTATTCCAGGGGAATGGAGTTACTGGATGTATTCTTGGAGATTGTGTTACTGGATGTATTTCGGGGAGATGGTGTTACTGGATGTATTCCGGGAAGAAGGAGTTACTGGATGTATTCCGGGGAGATGGAGTTACTGGATATATTCCTGGCAGATGGAGTTACTGGATGTATTCCGGGGGGATCTAGTTACTGGATGTATTCCGAGGAGATGGAATTACTGGGTGTATTCTGGTGGGATGGAGTTACTGGATGTATTCCGGGGAGATGGAGTTACTGGATGTATTCCGATGGGGATGGAGGTACTGGATGTATTCCGAGGAGATGTAGTTACTGGATGTATTCCGGGGGGATGAGGTTACTGGAAGTATTCCGGGGAGACGGAGTTACTAGATGTATTCCAGGGAGATGGAGTTACTGGCTCTATTCCGGGGGGATGCAGTTACTGGATGTATTCCGGGTGGAACGAGTTACTGTATGTATTCTGAGGGGGATGGAGTTACTGGATGTATTCAGTAGTTACTGGATGTATTCCGGGGAGATGGAGTTACTGGATGTATTCCGGGGGGATGGAGTTACTGGATGTATTCCAGAGAGTTGGAGTTACTGGATGTATTCTGAGGTGGATGGAGTTACTGGATGTGTTCCAGTGGGATGGAGTTTCTGGATGTATTCTGGGAGATGGAGTTACTGGATGCATTCCGGGGAGAAGGAGTTGCTGTATGTATTCTGAGATGGATGGAGTTACTGGATGTATTCCGGGGGGATGGAGTTACTGGATGTATTCCGGGGAGATGGACTTACTGGATGTATTCCGGGATGATGGAGTTACTGGATGTATTCCGAGGAGATGGAGTTCCTGGATGTATTCCAGGGGGAAGGAGTTACTGGATGTATTCCGGGGGGATGGAGTTACTGGATGTATTCCGAGGGGGATGGAGTTACTGGATGTATACTGGGGAGATGGAGTTACTGGATGTATTCCAAGGGGATGGAGTTGCTGTATGTATTCCGGGGAGATGCAGTTACTGGATGTATTCTGGGGAGATGGAGTTACTGGATGTATTCCGGGTGAATGGAGTTACTGGATGTATTCCGGGGGGATTGAGATACTGGATGTATTTTGAGGTGGATGGAGCTACTGGATGTATTCCGGGCAAAAGGAGTTTCTGGATGTATTCCGGGGAGATGGAGTTGCTGGATGCATTCCAGGGAGATGGAGTTCTGGATATATACTGGGGGGATGGAGTTACTGGATGTATTCCGGGAAGATAGAGTTACTGGATGTATTCCGGGGATTTAGAGTTATTGGATGTTTTCCGGGGGGATGTAGTTACTGGATGTATTCTGAGATGGATGGAGTTACGGGATGTACTCCAGGGGGATGGAGTTACTGGATATATTCCGGGGGTATGGAGTTACTGGATGTATTCCGTGGGATTCGAGTTACTGGATGTATTCCGATGGGGATGGAGGTACTGGATGTATTCCGAGGAGATGTAGTTCCTGGATGTATCCCGGGGGGATGGAGTTACTGGATGTATTCTGAGGTGGATGGAGTTACTGGATGTATTCCAGGGGAATGGAGTTACTGGATGTATTCTTGGAGATTGTGTTACTGGATGTATTTCGGGGAGATGGTGTTACTGGATGTATTCCGGGAAGAAGGAGTTACTGGATGTATTCCGGGGAGATGGAGTTACTGGATATATTCCTGGCAGATGGAGTTACTGGATGTATTCCGGGGGGATCTAGTTACTGGATGTATTCCGAGGAGATGGAATTACTGGGTGTATTCTGGTGGGATGGAGTTACTGGATGTATTCCGGGGAGATGGAGTTACTGGATGTATTCCGATGGGGATGGAGGTACTGGATGTATTCCGAGGAGATGTAGTTACTGGATGTATTCCGGGGGGATGAGGTTACTGGAAGTATTCCGGGGAGACGGAGTTACTAGATGTATTCCAGGGAGATGGAGTTACTGGCTCTATTCCGGGGGGATGCAGTTACTGGATGTATTCCGGGTGGAACGAGTTACTGTATGTATTCTGAGGGGGATGGAGTTACTGGATGTATTCAGTAGTTACTGGATGTATTCCGGGGAGATGGAGTTACTGGATGTATTCCGGGGGGATGGAGTTACTGGATGTATTCCAGAGAGTTGGAGTTACTGGATGTATTCTGAGGTGGATGGAGTTACTGGATGTGTTCCAGTGGGATGGAGTTTCTGGATGTATTCTGGGAGATGGAGTTACTGGATGCATTCCGGGGAGAAGGAGTTGCTGTATGTATTCTGAGATGGATGGAGTTACTGGATGTATTCCGGGGGGATGGAGTTACTGGATGTATTCCGGGGAGATGGACTTACTGGATGTATTCCGGGATGATGGAGTTACTGGATGTATTCCGAGGAGATGGAGTTCCTGGATGTATTCCAGGGGGAAGGAGTTACTGGATGTATTCCAGGGTGATGGAGTTACTGGATGTATTCCGAGGGGGATGGAGTTATGTGATATATTCAGTAGTTACTGGATGTATTCTGGGGAGATTGAGTTACGTGATGTATTCCGGAGGGATGGATTTACTGGATGTATTCTGAGGAGGATGGAGTTACTGGATGTATTCCGGGGAGAAAGAGTTACTGGATGAATTCCGGCGAGATGTAGTTTCTGGATTTATTCCGCGGAGATGGAGTTACTGGATGTATTCCAGGGAGTTGGAGTTACTGGAAGTATTCTGGGGGGATGGAGTTACTGGATGTATTTTGAGGTGGTTGGATGTTACTGGATGTATTCCAGGGGTTTGGAGTTACAGGATGTATTCTGGTAGATGGAGTTACTGGATGTATTCCGGGGAAATGGAGGTTCTGTGTGTATTCCAGGCGGATGGGGTTGCTGGATGTATTCTGAGGTGCATGGAGTTGCTGGATGTATTCCAGGTGGATGGAGGTACTGGATGTATTCTGGGGGAATGGAGTTACTGGATGTATTCCGGGGAGATGGCATTACTGGATGTATTCTGGGGGGATGGAGTTACTGGATGTATTCTGGGGGATTCGAGTTACTGGATGTATTCCAAGGGGGATGGAGTTATTGGATGTATTCTGTAGTTACTGGATGTATTCCGGGGAGATGGAGTTACTGGATGTATTCTGACGAGATTGAGTTACAGGATGTATTCCGGAGGGATGGAGTTACTGGATGTATTCTGAGGTAGATGGAGTTACTGGATGCATTCCGGGGGGATGGAGATCCTGGATGTCTTCTGAGGTGGATGGAGCTACTGGATGTATTCCGGGCAGAAGGAGTTTCTGGATGTATTCCGGGGAGATGGAGTTGCTGGATGTATTCCAGGTAGAGGGAATTACTGGATGTATTCCAGGGGGATGCATTTACTAAATGTATTTTGGGGAGTTGGAGTTACTGGATGTATTGAGGAGTTACTGTATTATTCCGGGGGGATGGAGGTACTGGATGTGCTCCAGGGATACGGAGTGCCTGGATGTATTCCGGGGGGATGTAGTTACTAGATGTATTCTGAGGTGGATGGATTTACGGGATGTATTCCAGGGGGATGGAGTTACTGGATATATTCCGGGGGGATGGAGTTACTGGATGTATTCCGGGGGATTCGAGTTACTGGATGTATTCCGAGGGGGATGGAGTTATTGGATGTATTCTGTAGTTACTGGATGTATTCTGGGGAGATGGAGTTACTGGATGTATTCCGGGGGGATAGAGTTACTGGATATATTCCTGGCAGATGGAGTTACTGGATGTATTCCGGGGGGATGCAGTTACTGGATATATTCCGAGGAGATGGAGTTACTGGGTGTATTCTGGGTGGATGGAGTTACTGGATGTATTCCGGGGAGATTGAGTTACTGGATGTATTGCGATGGGGATGGAGTTACTGGATGTATTCCGGGGAGATGGAGTTACTGGATGTATTCCAGGGGGATGGATTTACTAGATGTATTTTGGGGAGATGGAGTTACTGGATGTATTCAGGAGTTACTGGATTATTCCGGTGGGATGGAGTTACTGGATGTGCTCCAGGGATACGGAGTGCCTGGATGTATTCCGAGGGGGATGTAGTTGCTGGATGTATTCCGGGGGGATGGAGTTACTGGATGTATTCCGAGGAGATGGAGTTACTGGATGTATTCCAGGGAGATATAGTTACTGGATGTATTTAGGGGTGATGGATTTACTGGATGTGTTCCGGGGAGATGGAGCTACTGGATGTATTCCGGGGGGATGGAGTTACTGGATGTATTCCGAGGGGGATGGAGTTGCTGTATGTATTCCGGGGAGATGCAGTTACTGGATGTATTCTGGGGAGATGGAGTTACTGGATGTATTCCGGGTGAATGGAGTTACTGGATGTATTCCGGGGTGATGGAGATACTGGATGTATTTTGAGGTGGATGGAGCTACTGGATGTATTCAGGGCAAAAGGAGTTTCTGGATGTATTCCGGGGAGATGGAGTTGCTGGATGCATTCCAGGGAGATGGAGTTCTGGATATATACTGGGGGGATGTAGTTACTGGATGTATTCCGGGAAGATAGAGTTACTGGATGTATTCCGGGGGGATGCGTTACTGGATGTATTCTGAGATGGATGGAGTTACGGGATGTACTCCAGGGGGATGGAGTTACTGGATATATTCCGGGGGGATGGAGTTACTGGATGTATTCCGTGGGATTCGAGTTACTGGATGTATTCTGAGATGGATGGAGTTACGGGATGTACTCCAGGGGGATGGAGTTACTGGATGTATTCAGGGGGGAGGGATTTACTGGATGTATTCCAGGGGGATGGATTTACTAGATGTATTTTGGGGAGATGGAGCTACTGGATGTATTCAGGAGTTACGGGATTATTCCGGGGGGATGGAGTTACTGGATGTGCTCCAGGGATACGGAGTGCCTGGATGTATTCCGAGGGGGATGTAGTTACTGGATGTATTGGGGGTGATGGAGTTCCTGGATGTATTCCAGGGGGATGGAGTTACTGCAGATATTCCAGGGGGATGGAGTTACTGGATGTATTCCGGGGAGATGGAGTTACTGGATTTATTCCAGGAAGATAGAGTTACTGGATGTATTCCGGGGAGTGAGAGTTACTGAATGTATTTCGGGGGGATGTAGTTACTGTATGTATTCCGAGGTGGATGGAGTTACGGGATGTATTCCAGGGGAATGGAGTTACTGGATGTATTCTGGGGGGATGCAGTTACTGGATGTATTCCGGGGGGATGGAGTTACTGAATGTATTCTGTAGTTACTGGATGTATTCCGGGGAGATGGAGTTACTGGATGTATTCTGAGGAGATTGAGTTACAGGATGTATTCCGGAGGGATGGAGTTACTGGATGTATTTTGAGGTGGATGGAGTTACTGGATGTATTCCGGGGGGATGGAGATCCTGGATGTATTCTGAGGTGGATGGAGCTACTGGATGTATTCCGGGCAGAAGGAGTTTCTGGATGTATTCCGGGGAGATGGAGTTGCTGGGTGTATTCCAGGGAGAGGGAGTTACTGGATGTATTCCAGGGGGATGGATTTACTAGATGTACTTTGGGGAGATGGAGTTACTGGATGTATTCAGGAGTTACTGGATTATTCCGGGGAGATGGAGTTACTGGATGTATTCTGAGGTGGATGGAGTTACGGGATGTATTCCAGGGGTATGGAGTTACTGAATATATTCCGGGGGGATGGAGTTACTGGATGTATTCCGGGGGATACGAGTTACTGGATGTATTCCGAGGGGGATGCAGTTATTGGATGTATTCTGTAGTTACTGGTTGTATTCTGGGGAGATGGAGTTACTGGATGTATTCCGGGGGGATAGAGTTAGAGTTACTGGATATATTCTGGGGGGATGGAGTTACAGGATGTATTCCGGGGAGATTGAGTTACTGGATGTATTCCGATGGGGATGGAGTTACTGGATGTATTCCGGGGAGATGGAGTTACTGGATGTATTCCAGGGAGATGGATTTACTAGATGTATTTTGGGGAGATGGAGTTTCTGGATGTATTCAGGAGTTACTGGATTATTCCGGTGGGATGGAGTTACTGGATATGCTCCAGGGATACGGAGTGCCTGGATGTATTCCGAGAGGGATGTCGTTGCTGGATGTATTGGGGGTGATGGAGTTCCTGGATGTATTCCAGGGGGATGGAGTTACTGCAGATATTCCAGGGGGTTGGAGTTACTGGATGTATTCCGGGGGGATGGAGTTACTGGATGTATTCCGAGGAGATGGAGTTACTGGATGTATTCCAGGGAGATGGAGTTACTGGATGTATTTAGGGGTGATGGATTTACTGGATGTATTCCGGGGAGATGGAGTTACTGGATGTATTCTGGGGAGATGGAGTTACTGGATGTATTCCGGGTGAATGGAGTTACTGGATGTATTCCGGGGGGATGGAGTTACTGGACGTATTCCGAGGGGGATGGAGTTATTGGATGTATTCAGTAGTTACTGGATGTATTCCGGGGAGATGGAGTTACTGGATGTTTTCCGAGGGGATGCAGTTACTGGATGTATACTGGGGAGATGGAGTTACTGGATGTAATCAGGAATTACTGGATGTATTCTGGGGAGATGGAATTACTGGATGTATTCCAAGGGGATGGAGTTGCTGTATGTATTCCGGGGAGATGCAGTTACTGGATGTATTCTGGGGAGATGGAGTTACTGGATGTATTCCGGGGGGATGGAGATACTGGATGTATTTTGAGGTGGATGGAGCTACTGGATGTATTCCGGGCAAAAGGAGTTTCTGGATGTATTCCGGGGAGATGGAGTTGCTGGATGCATTCCAGGGAGATGGAGTTACTGGATATATACTGGGGGGATGGAGTTACTGGATGTATTCCGGGAAGATAGAGTTACTGGATGTATTCCGGGGATTTAGAGTTACTGGATGTATTCCGGGGGGATGTAGTTACTGGATGTATTCTGAGATGGATGGAGTTACGGGATGTACTCCAGGGGGATGGAGTTACTGGATATATTCCGGGGGGATGGAGTTACTGGATGTATTCCGTGGGATTCGAGTTACTGGATGTATTCCGATGGGGATGGAGGTACTGGATGTATTCCGAGGAGATGTAGTTCCTGGATGTATTCCGGGGGGATGGAGTTACTGGATGTATTCTGAGGTGGATGGAGTTACTGGATGTATTCCAGGGGAATGGAGTTACTGGATGTATTCTGGGAGATTGTGTTACTGGATGTATTTCGGGGAGATGGTGTTACTGGATGTATTCCGGGGAGAAGGAGTTACTGGATGTATTCCGGGGAAATGGAGGTTCTGTGTGTATTCCAGGCGGATGGAGTTGCTGTATGTATTCTGAGGTGCATGGAGTTGCTGGATGTATTCCAGGTGGATGGAGGTACTGGATGTATTCTGGGGGAATGGAGTTACTGGATGTATTCTGGGGAGATGGCATTACTGGATGTATTCCGGGGATTTAGAGTTACTGGATGTATTCCGGGGGGATGTAGTTACTGGATGTATTCTGAGATGGATGGAGTTACGGGATGTACTCCAGGGGGATGGAGTTACTGGATATATTCCGGGGGGATGGAGTTACTGGATGTATTCCGGGGGATTCGAGTTACTGGATGTATTCCGAGGGGGATGGAGTTATTGGATGTATCTTGTAGTTACTGGATGTATTCTGGGGAGATGGATTTACTGGATGTATTCCGGGGGGATAGAGTTACTGGATGTATTCCGAGGAGATTGAGTTACAGGATGTAATCCGGAGGGATGGAGTTACTGGATGTATTCTGAGGTGGATGGAGTTACTGGATGTATTCCAGGGGAATGGAGTTACTGGATGTATTCTGGGAGATTGTGTTACTGGATGTATTTCGGGGAGATGGTGTTACTGGATGTATTCCGGGGAGAAGGAGTTACTGGATGTATTCCGGGGAGATGGAGTTACTGGATATATTCCTAGCAGATGGAGTTACTGGATGTATTCCGGGGGGATCTAGTTAGGAGATGGAATTACTGGGTGTATTCTGGGGGGATGGAGTTACTGGATGTATTCCGGGGAGATGGAGTTACTGGATGTATTCCGGGGATTTAGAGTTACTGGAAGTATTCCGGGGGGATGTAGTTACTGGATGTATTCTGAGATGGATGGAGTTACGGGATGTACTCCAGGGGGATGGAGTTACTGGATATATTCCGGGGGGATGGAGTTACTGGATGTATTCCGTGGGATTCGAGTTACTGGATGTATTCCGATGGGGATGGAGGTACTGGATGTATTCCGAGGAGATGTAGTTCCTGGATGTATTCCGGGGGGATGGAGTTACTGGATGTATTCTGAGGTGGATGGAGTTACTGGATGTATTCCAGGGGAATGGAGTTACTGGATGTATTCTGGGAGATTGTGTTACTGGATGTATTTCGGGGAGATGGTGTTACTGGATGTATTCCGGGGAGAAGGAGTTACTGGATGTATTCCGGGGAGATGGAGTTACTGGATATATTCCTAGCAGATGGAGTTACTGGATGTATTCCGGGGGGATCTAGTTACTGGATGTATTCCGAGGAGATGGAATTACTGGGTGTATTCTGGTGGGATGGAGTTACTGGATGTGTTCCGGGGAGATGGAGTTACTGGATGTATTCCGATGGGGATGGAGGTACTGGATGTATTCCGAGGAGATGTAGTTACTGGATGTATTCCGGGGGGATGGAGTTACTGGAAGTATTCCGGGGAGACGGAGTTACTGGATGTATTCCGGGTGGAACGAGTTACTGTATGTATTCTGAGGGGGATGGAGTTACTGGATGTATTCAGTAGTTACTGGATGTGTTCCGGGGAGATGGAGTTACTGGATGTATTCCGGGGGGATGGAGTTACTGGATGTATTCCAGAGAGTTGGAGTTACTGGATGTATTCTGAGGTGGATGGAGTTACTGGATGTGTTCCAGGGGGATGGAGTTTCTGGATGTATTCTGGGAGATGGAGTTACTGGATGTATTCCGGGGAGAAGGAGTTGCTGTATGTATTCTGAGATGGATGGAGTTACTGGATGTATTCCGGGGGGATGGAGTTACTGGATGTATTCCGGGGAGATGGACTTACTGGATGTATTCCGGGATGATGGAGTTACTGGATGTATTCCGAGGAGATGGAGTTCCTGGATGTATTCCAGGGGGAAGGAGTTACTGGATGTATTCCAGGGTGATGGAGTTACTGGATGTATTCCGAGGGGGATGGAGTTATGTGATGTATTCAGTAGTTACTGGATGTATTCCGGGGAGATTGAGTTACGTGATGTATTCCGGAGGGATTGATTTACTGGATGTATTCTGAGGAGGATGGAGTTACTGGATGTATTCCGGGGAGAAAGAGTTACTGGATGAATTCCGGCGACATGTAGTTTCTGGATTTATTCCGCGGAGATGGAGTTACTGGATGTATTCCAGGGAGTTGGAGTTACTGGAAGTATTCTGGGGGGATGGAGTTACTGGATGTATTTTGAGGTGGTTGGATGTTACTGGATGTATTCCAGGGGTTTGGAGTTACAGGATGTATTCTGGTAGATGGAGTTACTGGATGTATTCCGGGGTAATGGAGGTTCTGTGTGTATTCCAGACGGATGGAGTTGCTGTATGTATTCTGAGGTGCATGGAGTTGCTGGATGTATTCCAGGTGGATGGAGGTACTGGATGTATTCTTGGGGAATGGAGTTACTGGATGTATTCTGGGGAGATGGCATTACTGGATGTATTCCGGGGATTTAGAGTTACTGGATGTATTCCGGGGGGATGTAGTTATTGGATGTATTCTGAGATGGATGGAGTCACGGGATGTACTCCAGGGGGATGGAGTTACTGGATATATTCTGGGGGGATGGAGTTACTGGATGTATTCCGGGGGATTCGAGTTACTGGATGTATTCCGAGGGGGATGGAGTTATTGGATGTATCTTGTAGTTACTGGATGTATTCTGGGGAGATGGATTTACTGGATGTATTCCGGGGGGATAGAGTTACTGGATGTATTCCGAGGAGATTGAGTTACAGGATGTAATCCGGAGGGATGGAGTTACTGGATGTATTCTGAGGTGGATGGAGTTACTGGATGTATTCCAGGGGAATGGAGTTACTGGATGTATTCTGGGAGATTGTGTTACTGGATGTATTTCGGGGAGATGGTGTTACTGGATGTATTCCGGGGAGAAGGAGTTACTGGATGTATTCCGGGGAGATGGAGTTACTGGATATATTCCTAGCAGATGGAGTTACTGGATGTATTCCGGGGGGATCTAGTTAGGAGATGGAATTACTGGGTGTATTCTGGGGGGATGGAGTTACTGGATGTATTCCGGGGAGATGGAGTTACTGGATGTATTCCGGGGATTTAGAGTTACTGGATGTATTCCGGGGGGATGTAGTTACTGGATGTATTCTGAGATGGATGGAGTTACGGGATGTACTCCAGGGGGATGGAGTTACTGGATATATTCCGGGGGGATGGAGTTACTGGATGTATTCCGTGGGATTCGAGTTACTGGATGTATTCCGATGGGGATGGAGGTACTGGATGTATTCCGAGGAGATGTAGTTCCTGGATGTATTCCGGGGGGATGGAGTTACTGGATGTATTCTGAGGTGGATGGAGTTACTGGATGTATTCCAGGGGAATGGAGTTACTGGATGTATTCTGGGAGATTGTGTTACTGGATGTATTTCGGGGAGATGGTGTTACTGGATGTATTCCGGGGAGAAGGAGTTACTGGATGTATTCCGGGGAGATGGAGTTACTGGATATATTCCTAGCAGATGGAGTTACTGGATGTATTCCGGGGGGATCTAGTTACTGGATGTATTCCGAGGAGATGGAATTACTGGGTGTATTCTGGTGGGATGGAGTTACTGGATGTGTTCCGGGGAGATGGAGTTACTGGATGTATTCCGATGGGGATGGAGGTACTGGATGTATTCCGAGGAGATGTAGTTACTGGATGTATTCCGGGGGGATGGAGTTACTGGATGTATTCCGATGGGGATGGAGGTACTGGATGTATTCCGAGGAGATGTAGTTACTGGATGTATTCCGGGGGGATGGAGTTACTGGAAGTATTCCGGGGAGACGGAGTTACTGGATGTATTCCGGGTGGAACGAGTTACTGTATGTATTCTGAGGGGGATGGAGTTACTGGATGTATTCAGTAGTTACTGGATGTGTTCCGGGGAGATGGAGTTACTGGATGTATTCCGGGGGGATGGAGTTACTGGATGTATTCCAGAGAGTTGGAGTTACGGGATGTATTCTGAGGTGGATGGAGTTACTGGATGTGTTCCAGTGGGATGGAGTTTCTGGATGTATTCTGGGAGATGGAGTTACTGGATGTATTCCGGGGAGAAGGAGTTGCTGTATGTATTCTGAGATGGATGGAGTTACTGGATGTATTCCGGGGGGATGGAGTTACTGGATGTATTCCGGGGAGATGGACTTACTGGATGTATTCCGGGATGATGGAGTTACTGGATGTATTCCGAGGAGATGGAGTTCCTGGATGTATTCCAGGGGGAAGGAGTTACTGGATGTATTCCAGGGTGATGGAGTTACTGGATGTATTCCGAGGGGGATGGAGTTATGTGATGTATTCAGTAGTTACTGGATGTATTCCGGGGAGATTGAGTTACGTGATGTATTCCGGAGGGATTGATTTACTGGATGTATTCTGAGGAGGATGGAGTTACTGGATGTATTCCGGGGAGAAAGAGTTACTGGATGAATTCCGGCGACATGTAGTTTCTGGATTTATTCCGCGGAGATGGAGTTACTGGATGTATTCCAGGGAGTTGGAGTTACTGGAAGTATTCTGGGGGGATGGAGTTACTGGATGTATTTTGAGGTGGTTGGATGTTACTGGATGTATTCCAGGGGTTTGGAGTTACAGGATGTATTCTGGTAGATGGAGTTACTGGATGTATTCCGGGGAAATGGAGATTCTGTGTGTATTCCAGGCGGATGGAGTTGCTGTATGTATTCTGAGGTGCATGGAGTTGCTGGATGTATTCCAGGTGGATGGAGGTACTGGATGTATTCTTGGGGAATGGAGTTACTGGATATATTCTGGGGAGATGGCATTACTGGATGTATTCCGGGGATTTAGAGTTACTGGATGTATTCCGGGGGGATTTAGTTACTGGATGTATTCTGAGATGGATGGAGTCACGGGATGTACTCCAGGGGGATGGAGTTACTGGATATATTCTGGGGGGATGGAGTTACTGGATGTATTCCGGGGGATTCGAGTTACTGGATGTATTCCGAGGGGGATGGAGTTATTGGATGTATCTTGTAGTTACTGGATGTATTCTGGGGAGATGGATTTACTGGATGTATTCCGGGGGGATAGAGTTACTAGATGTATTCCGAGGAGATTGAGTTACAGGATGTAATCCGGAGGGATGGAGTTACTGGATGTATTCTGAGGTGGATGGAGTTACTGGATGTATTCCAGGGGAATGGAGTTACTGGATGTATTCTGGGAGATTGTGTTACTGGATGTATTTCGGGGAGATGGTGTTACTGGATGTATTCCGGGGAGAAGGAGTTACTGGATGTATTCCGGGGAGATGGAGTTACTGGATATATTCCTAGCAGATGGAGTTACTGGGTGTATTCCGGGGGGATCTAGTTAGGAGATGGAATTACTGGGTGTATTCTGGGGGGATGGAGTTACTGGATGTATTCCGGGGAGATGGAGTTACTGGATGTATTCCGGGGATTTAGAGTTACTGGATGTATTCCGGGGGGATGTAGTTACTGGATGTATTCTGAGATGGATGGAGTTACGGGATGTACTCCAGGGGGATGGAGTTACTGGATATATTCCGGGGGGATGGAGTTACTGGATGTATTCCGTGGGATTCGAGTTACTGGATGTATTCCGATGGGGATGGAGGTACTGGATGTATTCCGAGGAGATGTAGTTCCTGGATGTATTCCGGGGGGATGGAGTTACTGGATGTATTCTGAGGTGGATGGAGTTACTGGATGTATTCCAGGGGAATGGAGTTACTGGATGTATTCTGGGAGATTGTGTTACTGGATGTATTTCGGGGAGATGGTGTTACTGGATGTATTCCGGGGAGAAGGAGTTACTGGATGTATTCCGGGGAGATGGAGTTACTGGATATATTCCTAGCAGATGGAGTTACTGGATGTATTCCGGGGGGATCTAGTTACTGGATGTATTCCGAGGAGATGGAATTACTGGGTGTATTCTGGTGGGATGGAGTTACTGGATGTGTTCCGGGGAGATGGAGTTACTGGATGTATTCCGATGGGGATGGAGGTACTGGATGTATTCCGAGGAGATGTAGTTACTGGATGTATTCCGGGGGGATGGAGTTACTGGAAGTATTCCGGGGAGACGGAGTTACTGGATGTATTCCGGGTGGAACGAGTTACTGTATGTATTCTGAGGGGGATGGAGTTACTGGATGTATTCAGTAGTTACTGGATGTATTCCGGGGAGATGGAGTTACTGGATGTATTCCGGGGGGATGGAGTTACTGGATGTATTCCAGAGAGTTGGAGTTACTGGATGTATTCTGAGGTGGATGGAGTTACTGGATGTGTTCCAGTGGGATGGAGTTTCTGGATGTATTCCGGGGGGATGGAGTTACTGGATGTATTCCGGGGAGATGGACTTACTGGATGTATTCCGGGATGATGGAGTTACTGGATGTATTCCGAGGAGATGGAGTTCCTGGATGTATTCCAGGGGGAAGGAGTTACTGGATGTATTCCAGGGTGATGGAGTTACTGGATGTATTCCGAGGGGGATGGAGTTATGTGATATATTCAGTAGTTACTGGATGTATTCCGGGGAGATTGAGTTACGTGATGTATTCCGGAGGGATTGATTTACTGGATGTATTCTGAGGAGGATGGAGTTACTGGATGTATTCCGGGGAGAAAGAGTTACTGGATGAATTCCGGCGACATGTAGTTTCTGGATTTATTCCGCGGAGATGGAGTTACTGGATGTATTCCAGGGAGTTGGAGTTACTGGAAGTATTCTGGGGGGATGGAGTTACTGGATGTATTTTGAGGTGGTTGGATGTTACTGGATGTATTCCAGGGGTTTGGAGTTACAGGATGTATTCTGGTAGATGGAGTTACTGGATGTATTCCGGGGAAATGGAGGTTCTGTGTGTATTCCAGGCGGATGGAGTTGCTGTATGTATTCTGAGGTGCATGGAGTTGCTGGATGTATTCCAGGTGGATGGAGGTACTGGATGTATTCTTGGGGAATGGAGTTACTGGATGTATTCTGGGGAGATGGAGTTACTGGATGTATTCAGGTGGGAGGGATTTACTGGATGTATTCCAGGGGGATGGATTTACTAGATGTATTTTGGGGAGATGGAGTTACTGGATGTATTCAGGAGTTACTGGATTATTCCGGGGGGATGGAGTTACTGGATGTGCTCCAGGGATACGGAGTGCCTGGATGTATTCCGAGGGGGATGTAGTTACTGGATGTATTGGGGGTGATGAAGTTCCTGGATGTATTCCAGGGGGATGGAGTTACCGCAGATATTCCAGGGGGATGGAGTTACTGGATGTATTCCGGGGAGATGGAGTTACTGGATGTATTCCAGGAAGATAGAGTTACTGGATGTATTCCGGGGAGTGAGAGTTACTGGATGTATTTCGGGGGGATGTAGTTACTGTATGCATTCCGAGGTGGATGGAGTTACGGGATGTATTCCAGGGGAATGGAGTTACTGGATGTATTCTGGGGGGATGCAGTTACTGGATGTATTCCGGGGGGATGGAGTTACTGGATGTATTCTGGGGGATTCGAGTTACTGGATGTATTCCATGGGGGATGGAGTTATTGGATGTATTCTGTAGTTACTGGATGTATTCCGGGGAGATGGAGTTACTGGATGTATTCTCAGGAGATTGAGTTACAGGATGTAGTCCGGAGGGATGGAGTTACTGGATGTAATCTGAGGTGGATGGAGTTACTGGATGTATTCCGGGGGGATGGAGATACTGGATGTATTCTGAGATGGATGGAGCTACTGGATGTATTCCGGGCAGAAGGAGTTTCTGGATGTATTCCGGGGAGATGGAGTTGCTGGATGTATTCCAGGTAGAGGGAGTTACTGGATGTATTCCAGGGGGATGGATTTACTAGATTTATTTTGGGGAGATGGAGTTACTGGATGTATTGAGGAGTTACTGGATTATTCCGGGGGGATGGAGTTACTGGATGTGCTCCAGGGATACGGAGTTCCTGGATGTATTCCGGGGGGATGTAGTTACTGGATGTATTCTGAGGTGGATGGAGCTACGGGATGTATTCCAGGGGGATGGAGTTACTGGATATATTCCGGGGGGATGGAGTTACTGGATGTATTCCGGGGGATTCGAGTTGCTGGATGTATTCCGAGGGGGATGGAGTTATTGGATGTATTCTGTAGTTACTGGATGTATTCCGGGGGGATAGAGTTACTGGACATATTCCTGGCAGATGGAGTTACTGGATGTATTCCGGGGGGATGGAGTTACTGGATATATTCCGAGGAGATGGAGTTACTGGGTGTATTCTGGGTGGATGGAGTTACTGGATGTATTCCGGGGAGATTGAGTTACTGGATGTATTCCGATGGGGATGGAGTTACTGGATGTATTCCGGGGAGATGGAATTACTGGATGTATTCCAGGGGGGTGGATTTACTAGATGTATTTTGGGGAGATGGAGTTACTGGATGTATTCAGGAGTTACTGGATTATTCCGGTGGGATGGAGTTACTGGATGTGCTCCAGGGATACGGAGTGCCTGGATGTATTCCGAGGGGGATGTAGTTGCTGGATGTATTGGGGGTGATGGAGTTCCTGGATGTATTCCAGGGGGATGGAGTTACTGCAGATATTCCAGGGGGTTGGAGTTACTGTATGTATTCCGGGGGGATGGAGTTACTGGATGTATTCCGAGGAGATGGAGTTACTGGATGTATTCCAGGGAGATGGCGTTACTGGATGTATTCAGGGGGGATGGATTTACTGGATTTATTCCGGGGAGATGGAGTTACTGGATGTATTCTGGGGAGATAGAGTTACACGATGTATTCCATGGGGATGGAGTTGCTCGATGTATTCCAGGGAGATGGAGTTACTGGATGTATTCATGGGGGAGGGATTTACTGGATGTATTCCGGGGAGTTGGAGTTACTGGATGTATTATGGAGAGATGGAGTTACTGGATGTATTCAGGGGGGAGGGATTTACTGGATGTATTCCGGGGGATGGATTTACTAGATATATTTTGGGGAGATGGAGTTACTGGATGTATTCAGGAGTTACTGGATTATTCCGGGGGGATGAAGTTACTGGATGTGCTCCAGGGATACGGAGTGCCTGGATGTATTCCGAGGGGGATGTAGTTACTGGATGTATTGGGGGTGATGGAGTTCCTGGATGTATTCCAGGGGGATGGAGTTACTGCAGATATTCCAGGGGGATGGAGTTACTGGATGTATTCCGGGGAGATGGAGTTACTGGATTTATTCCAGGAAGATAGAGTTACTGGATGTATTCCGGGGAGTGAGAGTTACTGGATGTATTTCGGGGGGATGTAGTTACTGTATGTATTCCGAGGTGGATTGAGTTACGGGATGTATTCCAGGGGAATGGAGTTACTGGATGTATTCTGGGGGGGATGCAGTTACTGGATGTATTCCGGGGGGATGCAGTTACTGGATGTATTCTGGGGAATTCGAGTTACTGGATGTACTCCAAGGGGGATGGAGTTATTGGATGTATTCTGTAGTTACTGGATGTATTCCGGGGAGATGGATTTACTGGATGTATTCTGAGGAGATTGAGTTACAGGATGTATTCCGGAGGGATGGAGTTACTGGATGTATTCTGAGGTGGATGGAGTTACTGGATGTATTCCGGGGGGATGGAGATACTGGATGCATTCTGAGGTGGATGGAGCTACTGGATGTGTTCCGGGCAGAAGGAGTTTCTGGATGTATTCCGGGGAGATGGAGTTGCTGGATGTATTCCAGGTAGAGGGAGTTACTGGATGTATTCCAGGGGGATGGATTTACTAGATGTATTTTGGGGAGATGGAGTTACTCGATGTATTGAGGAGTTACTGGATTATTCCGGGGGGATGGAGTTACTGGATGTGCTCCAGGGATACGGAGTGCCTGGATATATTCCGGGGGGATGTAGTTACTGGATGTATTCTGAGGTGGATGGAGTTACCGGATGTATTCCAGGGGGATGGAGTTACTGGATATATTCCGGGGGGATGGAGTTACTGGATGTATTCCGGGGGATTCGAGTTACTGGTTGTATTCCGGGGGGATGGAGTTATTGGATGTATTCCGGGGAGATGGAGTTACTGGATGTATTTAGGGGTGATGGAGTTACTGGATGTATTCCGAGGAGATGGAGTTACTGCAGATATTCCAGGGGGTTGGAGTTACTGGATGTATTCCAGGGGGTTGGAGTTACTGGATGTATTCCAGGGAGATGGAGTTACTGGATGTATTTAGGGGTGATGGATTTACTGGATGTATTCCGGGAAGATGGAGTTACTGGATGTATTCTGGGGAGATGGAGTTACTGGATGTATTCCGGGTGAATGGAGTTACTGGATGTATTCCGGGGGGATGGAGTTACTGGATGTATTCCGAGGGGGATGGAGTTATTGGATGTATTCAGTAGTTACTGCATGTATTCCGGGGAGATGGAGTTACTGGATGTTTTCCGAGGGGATGCAGTTACTGGATGTATACTGGGGAGATGGAGTTACTGGATGTAATCAGGAATTACTGGATGTATTCTGGGGAGATGGAGTTACTGGATGTATTCCAAGGGGATGGAGTTGCTGTATGTATTCCGGGGAGATGCAGTTACTGGATGTATTCCGGAGGGATGGAGTTACTGGATGTATTCCGGGTGAATGGAGTTACTCGATGTATTCCGGGGGGATGCAGATACTGTTTGTATTTTGAGGTGGATGGAGCTACTGGATGTATTCCGGGAAGATAGAGTTACTGGATGTATTCCGGGGATTTAGAGTTACTGGATGTATTCCGGGGGGATGTAGTTACTGGATGTATTTTGAGATGGATGGAGTTACGGGATGTACTCCAGGGAGATGGAGTTACTGGATATATTCCGGGGGGATGGAGTTACTGGACGTATTCCGGGGGATTCGAGTTACTGGATGTATTCCGAGGGGGATGGAGTTATTGGATGTATCTTGTAGTTACTGGATGTATTCTGGGGAGATGGATTTACTGGATGTATTCCGGGGGGATAGAGTTACTGGATGTATTCCGAGGAGATTGAGTTACAGGATGTATTCCGGAAGGATGGAGTTATTGGATGTATTCTGAGGTGGATGGAGTTACTGGATGTATTCCAGGGGAATGGAGTTACTGGATGTATTCTGGGAGATTGTGTTACTGGATGTATTTCGGGGAGATGGTGTTACTGGATGTATTCCGGGGAGAAGGAGTTACTGGATGTATTCCGGCGAGATGGAGTTACTGGATATATTCCTGGCAGATGGAGTTACTGGATGTATTCCGGGGGGATCTAGTTACTGGATGTATTCCGAGGAGATGGAATTACTGGGTGTATTCTGGGGGGATGGAGTTACTGGATGTATTCCGGGGAGATGGAGTTACCGGATGTATTCCGATGGGGATGGAGGTACTGGATGTATTCCGGGGAGATGGAGTTACTGGATGTATTCCAGGGGAATGGATTTACTATATGTATTCTGGGGAGATGGAGTTACTGGACGTATTCAGGAGTTACTGGATTATTCCGGGGCGATGGAGTTACTGGATGTGCTCCAGTTATACGGAGTGCCTGGATGCATTCCGGGGGGATGGAGTTACTGGATGTATTTCGGGGAGATGGTGTTACTGGATGTATTCCGGGGAGAAGGAGTTACTGGATGTATTCCGGCGAGATGGAGTTACTGGATATATTCCTGGCAGATGGAGTTACTGGATGTATTCCGGGGGGATCTAGTTACTGGATGTATTCCGAGGAGATGGAATTACTGGGTGTATTCTGGGGGGATGGAGTTACTGGATGTATTCCGGGGAGATGGAGTTACCGGATGTATTCCGATGGGGATGGAGGTACTGGATGTATTCCGGGGAGATGGAGTTACTGGATGTATTCCAGGGGAATGGATTTACTATATGTATTCTGGGGAGATGGAGTTACTGGACGTATTCAGGAGTTACTGGATTATTCCGGGGCGATGGAGTTACTGGATGTGCTCCAGTTATACGGAGTGCCTGGATGCATTCCGGGGGGATGGAGTTACTGGATGTATTCCGAGGAGATGGAGTTACTGGATGTATTCCAGGGAGATGGAGTTACTGGATGTATTCAGGGGGGATGGATTTACTGGATTTATTCCGGGGAGATGGAGTTACTGGATGTATTCTGGGGAGATAGAGTTACAGGATGTATTCCATGGGGATGGAGTTACGGGATGTATTCCAGGAGGATGGAGATACTGGATGTATTCCGGGGGGATGCAGTTACTTGATGTATTCCGGGGGGATGGAGTTACTGGATGTATTCCGAGGAGATGGAGTTGCTCGATGTATTCCAGGGAGATGGAGTTACTGGATGTATTCATGGGGGAGGGATTTACTGGATGTATTCTGGGGAGATGGAGTTACTGGATGTATTCTGGGGAGGTGGAGTTACTGGATGTATTCAGGGAGGAGGGATTTACTGGATGTATTCCAGGGGGATGGATTTACTAGATGTATTTTGGGGAGATGGAGTTACTGGATGTATTCAGGAGTTACTGGATTATTCCGGGGGGATGGAGTTACTGGATGTGCTCCAGGGATACGGAGTGCCTGGATGTATTCCGAGGGGGATGTAGTTACTGGATGTATTGGGGGTGATGGAGTTCCTGGATGTATTCCAGGGGGATGGAGTTACTGCAGATATTCCAGGGGGATGGAGTTACTGGATGTATTCCAGGGAGATGGAGTTACTGGATGTATTCCAGGAAGATAGAGTTACTGGATGTATTCCGGGGAGTGAGAGTTACTGGATGTATTTCGGGGGGATGTAGTTACTGTATGCATTCCGAGGTGGATGGAGTTACGGGATGTATTCCAGGGGAATGGAGTTACTGGATGTATTCTGGGGGGATGCAGTTACTGGATGTATTCCGGGGAGATGGAGTTACTGGATACATTCCTGGCAGATGGAGTTACTGGATGTATTCCGTGGGGATGGAGTTACTGGATGTATTCCGAGGAAATGGAATTACTGGGTGTATTCTGGGGGGATGGAGTTACTGGATGTATTCCGGGGAGATGGAGTTACTGGATATATTCCGATGGGGATGGAGGTACTGGATGTATTCCGGGGAGATGGAGTTACTGGATGTATTCCTGGGAAATGGATTTACTAGATGTATTCTGGGGAGATGGAGTTACTGGATGTATTCAGGAGTTACTGGATTATTCCGGGGCGATGTAGTTACTGGATGTGCTCCAGTGATACGGAGTGCGTCGATGTATTCCGGGGGGATGGAGTTACTGGATGTATTCCGAGGAGATGGAGTTACTGGAAGTATTCAGGGGGGATGGATTTACTGGATTTATTCTGGGGAGATGGAGTTACTGGATGTATTCTGGGGAGATGGAGTTACTGGATGTATTCCGGGTGAATGGAGTTACTGGATGTATTCCGGGGAGATAGAGTTACAGGATGTATTCCAAGGGGATGGAGTTACGGGATGTATTCCAGGAGGATGGAGATACTGGATCTATTCCGGGGGGATGGAGTTACTTGATGTATTCCGGGGGGATGGAGTTACTGGATGTATTCCGAGGAGATGGAGTTGCTCGATGTATTCCAGGGAGATGGAGTTACTGGATGTATTCAGGGAGGAGGGATTTACTGGAAGTATTCCGGGGAGTTGGAGTTACTGGATGTATTCTGGGGAGATGGAGTTACTGGATGTATTCAGCGGGGAGGGATTTACTGGATGTATTCCAGGGGGATGGATTTACTAGATGTATTTTGGGGAGATGGAGTTAATGGATGTATTCAGGAGTGACTGGATTATTCCGGGGGGATGGAGTTACTGGATGTGCTCCAGGGATACGGAGTACCTGGATGTATTCCGAGGGGGATGTAGTTACTGGATGCATTGGGGGTGATGGAGTTCCTGGATGTATTCCAGGGGGATGGAGTTACTGCAGATATTCCAGGGGGATGGAGTTACTGGATGTATTCCGGGGGGATGGAGTTACTGGATGTAATCCGAGGAGATGGAGTTACTGGATGTATTCCAGGGAGTTGGAGTTACTGGATGTATTCTGGGGAGATGGAGTTACTGAATGTATTCCGGGTGAATGGAGTTACTGGATGTATTCCGGGGGGATGGAGTTACTGGATGTATTCCGAGGTGGATGGAGTTATTGGATGTATTCAGTAGTTACTGGATATATTCCGGGAAGATGGAGTTACTGGATGTATTCCGAGGGGATGCAGTTACTGGATGTTACTGGGGAGATGGAGGTACTGGATGTAATCAGGAATTACTGGATGTATTCCGGGGAGATGGAGTTGCTGGATGCATTCCAGGGAGATGGAGTTACTGGATATATACTGGGGGGATGGAGTTACTGGATGTATTCCGGGAAGATAGAGTTACTGGATGTATTCCGGGGATTTAGAGTTACTGGATGTATTCCGGGGGGATGTAGTTACTGGATGTATTCTGCGGTGGATGGAATTACGGGATGTATTCCAGGGGGATGGAGTTACTGGATATATTCCGGGGGGATGGAGTTACTGGATGTATTCCAGGGGATTCGAGTTACTGGATGTATTCCGAGGGGGATGGAGGTATTGGATGTATCCTGTAGTTACTGGATGTATTCCAAGGGGATGGAGTTGCTGTATGTATTCCGGGGAGATGGAGTTACTGGATGTATTCTGGGGAGATGGAGTTACTGGATGTATTCCGGGTGAATGGAGTTACTGGATGTATTCCGGGGGGATGGAGATACTGGATGTATTTTGAGGTGGATGGAGCTACTGGATGTATTCCGGGCAGTAGGAGTTTCTGGATGTATTCCGGGGAGATGGAGTTGCTGGATACATTCCAGGGAGATGGAGTTACTGGATATATACTGGGGGGATGGAGTTACTGGATGTATTTTGAGGTGGATGGAGTTACGTGATGTATTCCAGGGGGATGGAGTTACTGTATATATTCCGGGGGGATGGAGTTACTGGATGCATTCCGGGGGATTCGAGTTACTGGATGTATTCCAGGGGGATGGAGTTACTGTATATATTCCGGGGGGATGGATTTACTGGATGCATTCCGGGGGGATAGAGTTACTGGATGTATTCCGAGGAGGTTGAGTTACAGGATGTATTCCGGAGGGATGGAGTTACTGGATGTATTCTGAGGTGGATGGAGTTACTGGATGTATTCTGGGAGATTGTGTTACTGGATGTATTTCGGGGAGATGGAGTTACTGGATGTATTCCGGGGAGAAGGAGTTACTGGATGTATTCCGGGGAGATGGAGTTACTGGATGTATTCCGATGGGGATGGAGGTACTGGATGAATTCCGGGGAGATGGAGTTACTGGATGCTTTCCAGGGGGATGGATTTACTAGATGTATTCTTGGGAGATGGAGTTACTGGATGTATTCAGGAGTTACTGGATTATTCCGGGTTGGATGGAGTTACTGGATGTGCTCCAGTGATACAGAGTGCCTGGATGTATTCCGGGGGGATGGAGTTACTGGATGTATTCCGAGGAGATGGAGTTACTGGATGTATTCCAGGGAGATGGAGTTACTGGATGTATTCAGGGGGGATGGATTTACTGGATTTATTCCGGGGAGATGGAGTTACTGGATGTATTCTGGGGAGATGGAGTTACTGGATGTATTCCGGGTGAATGGAGTTACTGGATGTATTCCGGGGGGATGGAGTTACTGGATGTATTCCGAGGGGGATGGAGTTATTGGATGTATTCAGTAGTTACTGGATGTATTCCGGGGAGATGGAGTTACTGGATGTATTTCGAGGGGATGGAGTTACGGGATGTATTCCAGGAGGATGGAGATACTGGATGTATTCCGGGGGGATGGAGTTACTCGATGTATTCCGGTGGGATGGAGTTACTGGATGTATTCCGAGGAGATGGAGTTACTCGATGTATTCCAGGGAGATGGAGTTACTGGATGTATTCAGGGGGGAGGGATTTACTGGATTTATTCCGGGGAGATGGAGTTACTGGATGTATTCTGGGGAGATGGAGTTACTGGATGTATTCAGGGGGGAGGGATTTACTAGATGTATTCCAGGGGGATGGATTTACTAGATGTATTTTGGGGAGATGGAGTTACTGGATTTATTCAGGAGTTACTGGATTATTCCGGGGGGATGGAGTTACTGGATGTGCTCCAGGGATACGGAGTGCCTGGATGTATTCCGAGGGGGATGTAGTTACTGGATGTATTGGGGGTGATGGAGTTCCTGGATGTATTCCAGGGGGATGGAGTTACTGCAGATATTCCAGGGGGATGGAGTTACTGGATGTATTCCGGGGGGATGGTGTTACTGGATGTATTCCGAGGAGATGGAGTTGCTGGATGTATTCCAGGGAGATGGATTTACTGGATGTATTTAGGGGTGATGGATTTACTGGATGTATTCCGGGAGGATGGAGTTCCTGGATGTATTCCGGGGGGATGGAGTTACTGGATGTATTCCGGAGGGATGGTGTTACTGGATGTATTCCGTGGGAGATGGAGTTACTGGATGTATTCCGGGGGGATGGTGTTACTGGATGCATTCCGAGGAGATGTAGTTACTGGATGTATTCCGGGGGAATGGAGTTACTGGAAGTATTCCGGGGAGAAGGAGTTACTAGATGTATTCCAGGGAGATGGAGTTACTGGATCTATTCCGGGGGGATGCAGTTACTGGATGTATTCCGGGGGGAAAGAGTTACTGTATGTATTCTGAGGGGGATGGAGTTACTGGATGTATTCAGTAGTTACTGGATGTATTCCGGGGAGATGGAGTTACTGGATGTATTCCGGGGGGATGGAGTTACTGGATGTATTCCGGAGAGTTGGAGTTACTGGATGTATTCTGAGGTGGATGGAGTTACTGGATGTGTTCCAGGGGGATGGAGTTTCTGGATGTATTCTGGGAGATGGAGTTACTGGATGTATTCCGGGGAGAAGGAGTTGCTGTATGTATTCTGAGATGGATGGAGTTACTGGATGTATTCCGGGGGGATGGAGTTACTGGATGTATTCCGGGGAGATGGACTTACTGGATGTATTCCGGAATGATGGAGTTACTGGATGTATTCCGAGGAGATGGAGTTCCTGGATGTATTCCAAGGGGAAGGAGTTACTGGATGTATTCCAGGGTGATGGAGTTACTGGATGTATTCCGAGGGAGATGGAGTTATGGGATGTATTCAGTAGTTACTGGATGTATTCCGGGGAGATTGAGTTACGTGATGTATTCCGGAGGGATGGATTTACTGGATGTATTCTGAGGAGGATGCAGTTACTGGATGTATTCCGGGGAGAAAGAGTTACTGGATGAAGTCCGGCGAGATGGAGTTTCTGGATTTATTCCGCGGAGATGGAGTTACTGGATGTATTCCAGGGAGTTGGAGTTACTGGATGTATTCTGGGGGGATGGAGTTACTGGATGTATTTTGAGGTGGTTGGATGTTACTGGATGTATTCCAGGGGGTTGGAGTTACAGAATGTATTCTGGTAGATGGAGTTACTGGATGTATTTTGGGGAAATGGAGGTTCTGGGTGTATTCCGGGGGGATGGAGTTGCTGTATGTATTCTGAGGTGGATGGAGTTGCTGGATGTATTCCAGGTGGATGGAGGTACTGAATGTATTCCGGGAAGATGGAGGTACTGGATGTATTCTGTGGGAATGGAGTTACTGGATGTATTCCAGGAAGATAGAGTTACTGGATGTATTTCGGGGAGTGAGAGTTACTGGATGTATTTCGGGGGGATGTAGTTACTGTATGTATTCCGAGGTGGATGGAGTTACGGGATGTATTCCAGGGGAATGGAGTTACTGGATGTATTCTGGGGGGATGCAGTTACTGGATGTATTCCGGGGGGATGGAGTTACTGGATGTATTCTGGGGGATTCGAGTTACTGGATGTATTCCAAGGGGGATGGAGTTATTGGATGTATTCTGTAGTTACTGGATGTATTCCGGGGAGATGGAGTTACTGGATGTATTCTGAGGAGATTGAGTTACAGGATGTATTCCGGAGGGATGGAGTTACTGGATGTATTCTGAGGTGTATGGAGCTACTGGATGTATTCCGGGGGGATGGAGATACTGGATGTATTCTGAGGTGGATGGAGCTACTGGATGTAATCCTGGCAGAAGGATTTTCTTGATGTATTCCGGGGAGATGGAGTTGCTGGATGTATTCCAGGGAGAGGGAGTTACTGGATGTATTCTCGGGGGATGGAGTTACTGGATGTATTCCGGGAAGATAGAGTTACTGGATGTATTCCGGGGATTTAGAGTTTCTGGATGTATTCCGGGGGGATGTAGTTACTGGATGTATTCTGAGGTGGATGGAGTTACGGGATGTATTCCAGGGGGATGGAGTTACTGGATATATTCCGGGGGGATGGAGTTACTGGATGTATTCCGGGGGATTCGAGTTACTGGATGCATTCCGAGGGGGATGGAGTTATTGGATGTATTCTGTAGTTACTGGATGCATTCTGGGGAGATGGAGTTACTGGATGTATTCCGGGGGGATAGAGTTACTGGATATATTCCTGGCAGATGGAGTTACTGGATGTATTCCGGGGGGATGGAGTTACTGGATGTATTCCGAGGAGATGGCGTTACTGGATTATTCCGGGGGTATGGAGTTACTGGATGTGCTCCAGGGATACGGAGTGCCTGGATGTATTCCGAGGGGGATGTAGTTACTGGATGTATTGGGGGTGATGCAGTTCCTGGATGTATTCCAGGGGGATGGAGTTACTGCAGATATTCCAGGGGGATGGAGTTACTGGATGTATTCCGGGGGGATGGAGTTACTGGATGTATTCCGAGGAGATGGAGTTACTGGATGTATTCCAGGGAGATGGAGTTACTGGATGTATTTAGGGGTGATGGATTTACTGGATGTATTCCGGGGACATGGGGTTACTGGATGTATTCTGGGGAGATGGAGTTACTGAATGTATTCCGGGTGAATGGAGTTACTGGATGTATTCCGGGGGGATGGAGTTACTGGATGTATTCCGAGGGGGATGGAGTTATTGGATGTAATCAGTAGTTACTGGATGTATTCCGGGTGAATGGAGTTACTGGATGTATTCCGGGGGGATGGAGTTACTGGATGTATTCCGAGGGGGATGGAGTTATTGGATGTATTCAGTAGTTACTGCATGTATTCCGGGGAGATGGAGTTACTGGATGTTTTCCGAGGGGATGCAGTTACTGGATGTATACTGGGGAGATGGAGTTACTGGACGTAATCAGGAATTACTGGATGTATTCTGGGGAGATGGAGTTACTGGATGTATTCCAAGGGGATGGAGTTGCTGTATGTATTCCGGGGAGATGCAGTTACTGGATGTATTCCGGAGGGATGGAGTTACTGGATGTATTCCGGGTGAATGGAGTTACTGGATGTATTCCGGGGGGATGGAGATACTGTTTGTATTTTGAGGTGGATGGAGCTACTGGATGTATTCCGGGAAGATAGAGTTACTGGATGTATTCCGGGGATTTAGAGTTACTGGATGTATTCCGGGGGGATGTAGTTACTGGATGTATTTTGAGATGGATGGAGTTACGGGATGTACTCCAGGGGGATGGAGTTACTGGATATATTCCGGGGGGATGGAGTTACTGGATGTATTCCGGGGGATTCGAGTTACTGGATGTATTCCGAGGGGGATGGAGTTATTGGATGTATCTTGTAGTTACTGGATGTATTCTGGGGAGATGGATTTACTGGATGTATTCCGGGGGGATAGAGTTACTGGATGTATTCCGAGGAGATTGAGTTACAGGATGTATTCCGGAGGGATGGAGTTACTGGATGTATTCTGAGGTGGATGGAGTTACTGGATGTATTCCAGGGGAATGGAGTTACTAAATGTATTCTGGGAGATTGTGTTACTGGATGTATTTCGGGGAGATGGTGTTACTGGATGTATTCCGGGGAGAAGGAGTTACTGGATGTATTCCGGCGAGATGGAGTTACTGGATATATTCCTGGCAGATGGAGTTACTGGATGTATTCCGGGGGGATCTAGTTACTGGATGTATTCCGAGGAGATGGAATTACTGGGTGTATTCCGATGGGGATGGAGGTACTGGATGTATTCCGGGGAGATGGAGTTACTGGATGTATTCCAGGGGAATGGATTTACTATATGTATTCTGGGGAGATGGAGTTACTGGACGTATTCAGGAGTTACTGGATTATTCCGGGGCGATGGAGTTACTGGATGTGCTCCAGTTATACGGAGTGCCTGGATGCATTCCGGGGGGATGGAGTTACTGGATGTATTCCGAGGAGGTGGAGTTACTGGATGTATTCCAGGGAGATGGAGTTACTGGATGTATTCAGGGGGGATGGATTTACTGGATTTATTCCGGGGAGATGGAGTTACTGGATGTATTCTGGGGAGATAGAGTTACAGGATGTATTCCATGGGGATGGAGTTACGGGATGTATTCCAGGAGGATGGAGATACTGGATGTATTCCGGGGGGATGCAGTTACTTGATGTATTCCGGGGGGATGGAGTTACTGGATGTATTCCGAGGAGATGGAGTTGCTCGATGTATTCCAGGGAGATGGAGTTACTGGATGTATTCATGGGGGAGGGATTTACTGGATGTATTCTGGGGAGATGGAGTTACTGGATGTATTCTGGGGAGATGGAGTTACTGGATGTATTCAGGGGGGAGGGATTTACTGGATGTATTCCAGGGGGATGGATTTACTAGATGTATTTTGGGGAGATGGAGTTACTGGATGTATTCAGGAGTTACTGGATTATTCCGGGGGGATGGAGTTACTGGATGTGCTCCAGGGATACGGAGTGCCTGGATGTATTCCGAGGGGGATGTAGTTACTGGATGTATTGGGGGTGATGGAGTTCCTGGATGTATTCCAGGGGGATGGAGTTACTGCAGATATTCCAGGGGGATGGAGTTACTGGATGTATTCCAGGGAGATGGAGTTACTGGATGTATTCCAGGAAGATAGAGTTACTGGATGTATTCCGGGGAGTGAGAGTTACTGGATGTATTTCGGGGGGATGTAGTTACTGTATGTATTCCGAGGTGGATGGAGTTACGGGATGTATTCCAGGGGAATGGAGTTACTGGATGTATTCTGGGGGGATGGATTTAGTAGATGTATTTTGGGGAGATGGAGTTACTGGATGTATTCAGGAGTTCCTGGATTATTCCGGGGGGATGGAGTTACTGGATGTGCTCCAGGGATACGGAGTGCCTGAATGTATTCCGAGGGGGATGTAGTTACTGGATGTATTGGGGGTGATGGAGTTCCTGGATGTATTCCAGGGGGATTCAGTTACTGCAGATATTCCAGGGGGATGGAGTTACTGGATGTATTCCGGGGGAATGGAGTTACTGGATGTATTCCGAGGAGATGGAGTTACTGGATGTGCTCCAGTGATACGGAGTGCGTCGATGTATTCCGGGGGGATGGAGTTACTGGAAGTATTCAGGGGGGATGGATTTACTGGATTTATTCCGGGGAGATGGAGTTACTGGATGTATTCTGGGGAGATGGAGTTACTGGATGTATTCCGGGTGAATGGAGTTACTGGATGTATTCCGGGGAGATAGAGTTACAGGATGTATTCCAGGGGGATGGAGTTACGGGATGTATTCCAGGAGGATGGAGATACTGGATCTATTCCGGGGGGATGGAGTTACTTGATGTATTCCTGGGGGATGGAGTTACTGGATGTATTCCGAGGAGATGGAGTTGCTCGATGTATTCCAGGGAGATGGAGTTACTGGATGTATTCAGGGAGGAGGGATTTACTGGAAGTATTCCGGGGAGTTGGAGTTACTGGATGTATTCTGGGGAGATGGAGTTACTGGATGTATTCAGCGGGGAGGGATTTACTGGATGTATTCCAGGGGGATGGATTTACTAGATGTATTTTGGGGAGATGGAGTTAATGGATGTATTCAGCAGTGACTGGATTATTCCGGGGGGATGGAGTTACTGGATGTGCTCCAGGGATACGGAGTGCCTGGATGTATTCCGAGGGGGATGTAGTTACTGGATGTATTGGGGGTGATGGAGTTCCTGGATGTATTCCAGGGGGATGGAGTTACTGCAGATATTCCAGGGGGATGGAGTTACTGGATGTATTCCGGGGGGATGGAGTTACTGGATGTAATCCGAGGAGATGGAGTTACTGGATGTATTCCAGGGAGATGGAGTTACTGGATGCATTTATGGGGGATGGATTTACTGGATGTATTCCAGGGAGTTGGAGTTACTGGATGTATTCTGGGGAGATGGAGTTACTGAATGTATTCCGGGTGAATGGAGTTACTGGATGTATTCCGGGGGGATGGAGTTACTGGATGTATTCCGAGGTGGATGGAGTTATTGGATGTATTCAGTAGTTACTGGATATATTCCGGGAAGATGGAGTTACTGGATGTATTCCGAGGGGATGCAGTTACTGGATGTTACTGGGGAGATGGAGGTACTGGATGTAATCAGGAATTACTGGATGTATTCCGGGGAGATGGAGTTGCTGGATGCATTCCAGGGATATGGAGTTACTGGATATATACTGGGGGGATGGAGTTACTGGATGTATTCCGGGAAGATAGAGTTACTGGATGTATTCCGGGGATTTAGAGTTACTGGATGTATTCCGGCGGGATGTAGTTACTGGATGTATTCTGCGGTGGATGGAATTACGGGATGTATTCCAGGGGGATGGAGTTACTGGATATATTCCGGGGGGATGGAGTTACTGGATGTATTCCAGGGGATTCGAGTTACTGGATGTATTCCGAGGGGGATGGAGGTATTGGATGTATCCTGTAGTTACTGGATGTATTCCAAGGGGATGGAGTTGCTGTATGTATTCCGGGGAGATGGAGTTACTGGATGTATTCTGGGGAGATGGAGTTACTGGATGTATTCCGGGTGAATGGAGTTACTGGATGTATTCCGGGGGGATGGAGATACTGGATGTATTTTGAGGTGGATGGAGCTACTGGATGTATTCCGGGCAGTACGAGTTTCTGGATGTATTCCGGGGAGATGGAGTTGCTGGATACATTCCAGGGAGATGGAGTTACTGGATATATACTGGGGGGATGGAGTTACTGGATGTATTCTGAGGTGGATGGAGTTACGTGATGTATTCCAGGGGGATGGAGTTACTGTATATATTCCGGGGGGGTGGAGTTACTGGATGCATTCCGGGGGATTCGAGTTACTGGATGTATTCCAGGGGGATGGAGTTACTGTATATATTCCGGGGGGATGGATTTACTGGATGTATTCCGGGGGGATAGAGTTACTGGATGTATTCCGAGGAGGTTGAGTTACAGGATGTATTCCGGAGGGATGGAGTTACTGGATGTATTCTGAGGTGGATGGAGTTACTGGATGTATTCTGGGAGATTGTGTTACTGGATGTATTTCGGGGAGATGGAGTTACTGGATGTATTCCGATGGGGATGGAGGTACTGGATGAATTCCGGGGAGATGGAGTTACTGGATGCTTTCCAGGGGGATGGATTTACTAGATGTATTCTTGGGAGATGGAGTTACTGGATGTATTCAGGAGTTACTGGATTATTCCGGGTTGGATGGAGTTACTGGATGTGCTCCAGTGATACAGAGTGCCTGGATGTATTCCGGGGGGATGGAGTTACTGGATGTATTCCGAGGAGATGGAGTTACTGGATGTATTCCAGGGAGATGGAGTTACTGGATGTATTCAGGGGGGATGGATTTACTGGATTTATTCCGGGGAGATGGAGTTACTGGATGTATTCTGGGGAGATGGAGTTACTGGATGTATTCCGGGTGAATGGAGTTACTGGATGTATTCCGGGGGGATGGAGTTACTGGATGTATTCCGAGGGGGATGGAGTTATTGGATGTATTCAGTAGTTACTGGATGTATTCCGGGGAGATGGAGTTACTGGATGTATTTCGAGGGGATGGAGTTACGGGATGTATTCCAGGAGGATGGAGATACTGGATGTATTCCGGGGGGATGGAGTTACTTGATGTATTCCGGTGGGATGGAGTTACTGGATGTATTCCGAGGAGATGGAGTTACTCGATGTATTCCAGGGAGATGGAGTTACTGGATGTATTCAGGGGGAGGGATTTACTGGATTTATTCCGGGGAGATGGAGTTACTGGATGTATTCTGGGGAGATGGAGTTACTGGATGTATTCAGGGGGGAGGGATATACTAGATGTATTCCAGGGGGATGGATTTACTAGATGTATTTTGGGGAGATGGAGTTACTGGATGTATTCAGGAGTTACTGGATTATTCCGGGGGGATGGAGTTACTGGATGTGCTCCAGGGATACGGAGTGCCTGGATGTATTCCGAGGGGGATGTAGTTACTGGATGTATTGGGGGTGATGGAGTTCCTGGATGTATTCCAGGGGGATGGAGTTACTGCAGATATTCCAGGGGGATGGAGTTACTGGATGTATTCCAGGGAGATGGAGTTACTGGATGTATTCCAGGAAGATAGAGTTACTGGATGTATTCCGGGGAGTGAGAGTTACTGGATGTATTTCGGGGGGATGTAGTTACTGCAGATATTCCAGGGGGATGGAGTTACTGGATGTATTCCGGGGGGATGGTGTTACTGGATGTATTCCAGAGGAGATGGAGTTGCTGGATGTATTCCAGGGAGATGGATTTACTGGATGTATTTAGGGGTGATGGATTTACTGGATGTATTCCGGGAGGATGGAGTTCCTGGATGTATTCCGGGGGGATGGAGTTACTGGATGTATTCCGGAGGGATGGTGTTACTGGATGTATTCCGTGGGAGATGGAGTTACTGGATGAATTCCGGGGGATGGTGTTACTGGATGCATTCCGAGGAGATGTAGTTACTGGATGTATTCCGGGGGAATGGAGTTACTGGAAGTATTCCGGGGAGAAGGAGTTACTAGATGTATTCAGGGAGGTGGAGTTACTGGATCTATTCCGGGGGGATGCAGTTACTGGATGTATTCCGGGGGGAAAGAGTTACTGTATGTATTCTGAGGGGGATGGAGTTACTGGATGTATTCAGTAGTTACTGGATGTATTCCGGGGAGATGGAGTTACTGGATGTATTCCGGGGGGATGGAGTTACTGGATGTATTCCGGAGAGTTGAAGTTACTGGATGTATTCTGAGGTGGATGGAGTTACTGGATGTGTTTCAGGGGGATGGAGTTTCTGGATGTATTCTGGGAGATGGAGTTACTGGATGTATTCCGGGGAGAAGGAGTTGCTGTATGTATTCTGAGATGGATGGAGTTACTGGATGTATTCCGGGGGGATGGAGTTACTGGATGTATTCCGGGGAGATGGACTTACTGGATGTATTCCGGAATGATGGAGTTACTGGATGTATTCCGAGGAGATGGAGTTCCTGGATGTATTCCAAGGGGAAGGAGTTACTGGATGTATTCCAGGGTGATGGAGTTACTGGATGTATTCCGAGGGGGATGGAGTTACTGGATGTATTCCGGGGAGAAAGAGTTACTGGATGAAGTCCGGCGAGATGGAGTTTCTGGATTTATTCCGCGGAGATGGAGTTACTGGATGTATTCCAGGGAGTTGGAGTTACTGGATGTATTCTGGGGGGATGGAGTTACTGGATGTATTTTGAGGTGGTTGGATGTTACTGGATGTATTCCAGGGGGTTGGAGTTACAGAATGTATTCTGGTAGATGGAGTTACTGGATGTATTTTGGGGAAATGGTGGTTCTGGGTGTATTCCGGGGTGATGGAGTTGCTGTATGTATTCTGAGGTGGATGGAGTTGCTGGATGTATTCCAGGTGGATGGAGGTACTGAATGTATTCCGGGAAGATGGAGGTACTGGATGTATTCTGTGGGAATGGAGTTACTGGATGTATTCTGGGGAGATGGAGTTACTGGATGTATTCCAGGAAGATAGAGTTACTGGATGTATTTCGGGGAGTGAGAGTTACTGGATGTATTTCGGGGGGATGTAGTTACTGTATGTATTCCGAGGTGGATGGAGTTACGGGATGTATTCCAGGGGAATGGAGTTACTGGATGTATTCTGGGGGGATGCAGTTACTGGATGTATTCCGGGGGGATGGAGTTACTGGATGTATTCTGGGGGATTCGAGTTACTGGATGTATTCCAAGGGGGATGGAGTTATTGGATGTATTCTGTAGTTACTGGATGTATTCCGGGCAGATGGAGTTACTGGATGTATTTTGAGGAGATTGAGTTACAGGATGTATTCCGGAGGGATGGAGTTACTGGATGTATTCTGAGGTGTATGGAGCTACTGGATGTATTCCGGGGGGATGGAGATACTGGATGTATTCTGAGGTGGATGGAGCTACTGGATGTAATCCTGGCAGAAGGATTTTCTGGATGTATTCCGGGGAGATGGAGTTGCTGGATGTATTCCAGGGAGAGGGAGTTACTGGATGTATTCTCGGGGGATGGAGTTACTGGATGTATTCCGGGAAGATAGAGTTACTGGATGTATTCCGGGGATTTAGAGTTTCTGGATGTATTCCGGGGGGATGTAGTTACTGGATGTATTCTGAGGTGGATGGAGTTACGGGATGTATTCCAGGGGGTTGAGTTACTGGATATATTCCGGGGGGATGGAGTTACTGGATGTATTCCGGGGGATTCGAGTTACTGGATGCATTCCGAGGGGGATGGAGTTATTGGATGTATTCTGTAGTTACTGGATGCATTCTGGGGAGATGGAGTTACTGGATGTATTCCGGGGGGATAGAGTTACTGGATATATTCCTGGCAGATGGAGTTACTGGATGTATTCCGGGGGGATGGAGTTACTGGATGTATTCCGAGGAGATGGAGTTACTGGATTATTCCGGGCGTATGGAGTTACTGGATGTGCTCCAGGGATACGGAGTGCCTGTATGTATTCCGAGGGGGATGTAGTTACTGGATGTATTGGGGGTGATGCAGTTCCTGGATGTATTCCAGGGGGATGGAGTTACTGCAGATATTCCAGGGGGATGGAGTTACAGGATGTATTCCGGGGGGATGGAGTTACTGGATGTATTCCGAGGAGATGGAGTTACTGGATGTATTCCAGGGAGATGGAGTTACTGGATGTATTTAGGGGTGATGGATTTACTGGATGTATTCCGGGGACATGGGGTTACTGGATGTATTCTGGGGAGATGGAGTTACTGAATGTATTCCGGGTGAATGGAGTTACTGGATGTATTCCGGGGGGATGGAGTTACTGGATGTATTCCGAGGGGGATGGAGTTATTGGATGTAATCAGTAGTTACTGGATGTATTCCGGGTGAATGGAGTTACTGGATGTATTCCGGGGAGATAGAGTTACAGGATGTATTCCAAGGGGATGGAGTTACGGGATGTATTCCAGGAGGATGGAGATACTGGATGTATTCCGGGGGGATGGAGTTACTTGATGTATTCCGGGGGGATGGAGTTACTGGATGTATTCTGAGGAGATGGAGTTACTCGATGTATTCCAGGGAGATGGAGTTACTGGATGTATTCAGGGGGGAGGGATTTACTGGATTTATTCGGGGAGATGGAGTTGCTGGATGTATTCTGGGAGATGGAGTTACTGGATTTATTCCGGGGAGATAGAGTTACAGGATGTATTCCAGGGAGATGGAGTTACGGGATGTATTCCAGGAGGATGGAGTTACTGGATGTATTCCGGGGGGATGGAGTTACTTGATGTATTCCGGGGAGATGGAGTTACTGGATCTATTCCTGGGGGATGGAGTTACTGGATGTATTCCGAGTGGGATGGAGTTATTGAATGTATTCAGAAGTTACTGGATGTATTCCAAGGGTATGGAGATACTGGATGTATTCTGGGAGATGGAGTTACTGGATTTATTCCAGGGAGATGGAGTTACTGGATGTATTCCGGGGAGATGGAGTTACTGGATGTATTCCGAGGAGATGGAGTTACTGGATGTATTCCGGGGAGATGGATTTACTGGATATATTTCGGGGAGATGGAGTTACTGGATGTATTCCGGGGGGATGCAGTTACTGGATGTATACTGGGGAGATGGAGTTACTGGATGTAATCAGGAATTGCTGGATGTGTTCTGGGGAGATGGAGTTACTGAATGTATTCCGAGGGAGATGGAGTTATGGGATGTATTCAGTAGTTACTGGATGTATTCCGGGGAGATTGAGTTACGTGATGTATTCCGGAGGGATGGATTTACTGGATGTATTCTGAGGAGGATGCAGTTACTGGATGTATTCCGGGGAGAAAGAGTTACTGGATGAAGTCCGGCGAGATGGAGTTTCTGGATTTATTCCGCGGAGATGGAGTTACTGGATGTATTCCAGGGAGTTGGAGTTACTGGATGTATTCTGGGGGGATGGAGTTACTGGATGTATTTTGAGGTGGTTGGATGTTACTGGATGTATTCCAGGGGGTTGGAGTTACAGAATGTATTCTGGTAGATGGAGTTACTGGATGTATTTTGGGGAAATGGAGGTTCTGGGTGTATTCCGGGGGGATGGAGTTGCTGTATGTATTCTGAGGTGGATGGAGTTGCTGGATGTATTCCAGGTGGATGGAGGTACTGAATGTATTCCGGGAAGATGGAGGTACTGGATGTATTCTGTGGGAATGGAGTTACTGGATGTATTCCAGGAAGATAGAGTTACTGGATGTATTTCGGGGAGTGAGAGTTACTGGATGTATTTCGGGGGGATGTAGTTACTGTATGTATTCCGAGGTGGATGGAGTTACGGGATGTATTCCAGGGGAATGGAGTTACTGGATGTATTCTGGGGGGATGCAGTTACTGGATGTATTCCGGGGGGATGGAGTTACTGGATGTATTCTGGGGGATTCGAGTTACTGGATGTATTCCAAGGGGGATGGAGTTATTGGATGTATTCTGTAGTTACTGGATGTATTCCGGGGAGATGGAGTTACTGGATGTATTCTGAGGAGATTGAGTTACAGGATGTATTCCGGAGGGATGGAGTTACTGGATGTATTCTGAGGTGTATGGAGCTACTGGATGTATTCCGGGGGGATGGAGATACTGGATGTATTCTGAGGTGGATGGAGCTACTGGATGTAATCCTGGCAGAAGGATTTTCTTGATGTATTCCGGGGAGATGGAGTTGCTGGATGTATTCCAGGGAGAGGGAGTTACTGGATGTATTCTCGGGGGATGGAGTTACTGGATGTATTCCGGGAAGATAGAGTTACTGGATGTATTCCGGGGATTTAGAGTTTCTGGATGTATTCCGGGGGGATGTAGTTACTGGATGTATTCTGAGGTGGATGGAGTTACGGGATGTATTCCAGGGGGATGGAGTTACTGGATATATTCCGGGGGGATGGAGTTACTGGATGTATTCCGGGGGATTCGAGTTACTGGATGCATTCCGAGGGGGATGGAGTTATTGGATGTATTCTGTAGTTACTGGATGCATTCTGGGGAGATGGAGTTACTGGATGTATTCCGGGGGGATAGAGTTACTGGATATATTCCTGGCAGATGGAGTTACTGGATGTATTCCGGGGGGATGGAGTTACTGGATGTATTCCGAGGAGATGGAGTTACTGGATTATTCCGGGCGTATGGAGTTACTGGATGTGCTCCAGGGATACGGAGTGCCTGTATGTATTCCGAGGGGGATGTAGTTACTGGATGTATTGGGGGTGATGCAGTTCCTGGATGTATTCCAGGGGGATGGAGTTACTGCAGATATTCCAGGGGGATGGAGTTACAGGATGTATTCCGGGGGGATGGAGTTACTGGATGTATTCCGAGGAGATGGAGTTACTGGATGTATTCCAGGGAGATGGAGTTACTGGATGTATTTAGGGGTGATGGATTTACTGGATGTATTCCGGGGACATGGGGTTACTGGATGTATTCTGGGGAGATGGAGTTACTGAATGTATTCCGGGTGAATGGAGTTACTGGATGTATTCCGGGGGGATGGAGTTACTGGATGTATTCCGAGGGGGATGGAGTTATTGGATGTAATCAGTAGTTACTGGATGTATTCCGGGTGAATGGAGTTACTGGATGTATTCCGGGGAGATAGAGTTACAGGATGTATTCCAAGGGGATGGAGTTACGGGATGTATTCCAGGAGGATGGAGATACTGGATGTATTCCGGGGGGATGGAGTTACTTGATGTATTCGGGGGGATGGAGTTACTGGATGTATTCTGAGGAGATGGAGTTACTCGATGTATTCCAGGGAGATGGAGTTACTGGATGTATTCAGGGGGGAGGGATTTACTGGATTTATTCCGGGGAGATGGAGTTGCTGGATGTATTCTGGGGAGATGGAGTTACTGGATTTATTCCGGGGAGATAGAGTTACAGGATGTATTCCAGGGAGATGGAGTTACGGGATGTATTCCAGGAGGATGGAGTTACTGGATGTATTCCGGGGGGATGGAGTTACTTGATGTATTCCGGGGAGATGGAGTTACTGGATCTATTCCTGGGGGATGGAGTTACTGGATGTATTCCGAGTGGGATGGAGTTATTGAATGTATTCAGAAGTTACTGGATGTATTCCAAGGGTATGGAGATACTGGATGTATTCTGGGAGATGGAGTTACTGGATATTATTCCAGGGAGATGGAGTTACTGGATGTATTCCGGGGAGATGGAGTTACTGGATGTATTCCGAGGAGATGGAGTTACTGGATGTATTCCGGGGAGATGGATTTACTGGATATATTTCGGGGAGATGGAGTTACTGGATGTATTCCGGGGGGATGCAGTTACTGGATGTATACTGGGGAGATGGAGTTACTGGATGTAATCAGGAATTGCTGGATGTGTTCTGGGGAGATGGAGTTACTGAATGTATTCCGAGGGAGATGGAGTTATGGGATGTATTCAGTAGTTACTGGATGTATTCCGGGGAGATTGAGTTACGTGATGTATTCCGGAGGGATGGATTTACTGGATGTATTCTGAGGAGGATGCAGTTACTGGATGTATTCCGGGGAGAAAGAGTTACTGGATGAAGTCCGGCGAGATGGAGTTTCTGGATTTATTCCGCGGAGATGGAGTTACTGGATGTATTCCAGGGAGTTGGAGTTACTGGATGTATTCTGGGGGGATGGAGTTACTGGATGTATTTTGAGGTGGTTGGATGTTACTGGATGTATTCCAGGGGGTTGGAGTTACAGAATGTATTCTGGTAGATGGAGTTACTGGATGTATTTTGGGGAAATGGAGGTTCTGGGTGTATTCCGGGGGGATGGAGTTGCTGTATGTATTCTGAGGTGGATGGAGTTGCTGGATGTATTCCAGGTGGATGGAGGTACTGAATGTATTCCGGGAAGATGGAGGTACTGGATGTATTCTGTGGGAATGGAGTTACTGGATGTATTCCAGGAAGATAGAGTTACTGGATGTATTTCGGGGAGTGAGAGTTACTGGATGTATTTCGGGGGGATGTAGTTACTGTATGTATTCCGAGGTGGATGGAGTTACGGGATGTATTCCAGGGGAATGGAGTTACTGGATGTATTCTGGGGGGATGCAGTTACTGGATGTATTCCGGGGGGATGGAGTTACTGGATGTATTCTGGGGGATTCGAGTTACTGGATGTATTCCAAGGGGGATGGAGTTATTGGATGTATTCTGTAGTTACTGGATGTATTCCGGGGAGATGGAGTTACTGGATGTATTCTGAGGAGATTGAGTTACAGGATGTATTCCGGAGGGATGGAGTTACTGGATGTATTCTGAGGTGTATGGAGCTACTGGATGTATTCCGGGGGGATGGAGATACTGGATGTATTCTGAGGTGGATGGAGCTACTGGATGTAATCCTGGCAGAAGGATTTTCTTGATGTATTCCGGGGAGATGGAGTTGCTGGATGTATTCCAGGGAGAGGGAGTTACTGGATGTATTCTCGGGGGATGGAGTTACTGGATGTATTCCGGGAAGATAGAGTTACTGGATGTATTCCGGGGATTTAGAGTTTCTGGATGTATTCCGGGGGGATGTAGTTACTGGATGTATTCTGAGGTGGATGGAGTTACGGGATGTATTCCAGGGGGATGGAGTTACTGGATATATTCCGGGGGGATGGAGTTACTGGATGTATTCCGGGGGATTCGAGTTACTGGATGCATTCCGAGGGGGATGGAGTTATTGGATGTATTCTGTAGTTACTGGATGCATTCTGGGGAGATGGAGTTACTGGATGTATTCCGGGGGGATAGAGTTACTGGATATATTCCTGGCAGATGGAGTTACTGGATGTATTCCGGGGGGATGGAGTTACTGGATGTATTCCGAGGAGATGGCGTTACTGGATTATTCCGGGGGTATGGAGTTACTGGATGTGCTCCAGGGATACGGAGTGCCTGGATGTATTCCGAGGGGGATGTAGTTACTGGATGTATTGGGGGTGATGCAGTTCCTGGATGTATTCCAGGGGGATGGAGTTACTGCAGATATTCCAGGGGGATGGAGTTACTGGATGTATTCCGGAGGGATGGAGTTACTGGATGTATTCCGAGGAGATGGAGTTACTGGATGTATTCCAGGGAGATGGAGTTACTGGATGTATTTAGGGGTGATGGATTTACTGGATGTATTCCGGGGACATGGGGTTACTGGATGTATTCTGGGGAGATGGAGTTACTGAATGTATTCCGGGTGAATGGAGTTACTGGATGTATTCCGGGGGGATGGAGTTACTGGATGTATTCCGAGGGGGATGGAGTTATTGGATGTAATCAGTAGTTACTGGATGTATTCCGGGTGAATGGAGTTACTGGATGTATTCCGGGGGGATGGAGTTACTGGATGTATTCCGAGGGGGATGGAGTTATTGGATGTATTCAGTAGTTACTGCATGTATTCCGGGGAGATGGAGTTACTGGATGTTTTCCGAGGGGATGCAGTTACTGGATGTATACTGGGGAGATGGAGTTACTGGATGTAATCAGGAATTACTGGATGTATTCTGGGGAGATGGAGTTACTGGATGTATTCCAAGGGGATGGAGTTGCTGTATGTATTCCGGGGAGATGCAGTTACTGGATGTATTCCGGAGGGATGGAGTTACTGGATGTATTCCGGGTGAATGGAGTTACTGGATGTATTCCGGGGGGATGGAGATACTGTTTGTATTTTGAGGTGGATGGAGCTACTGGATGTATTCCGGGAAGATAGAGTTACTGGATGTATTCCGGGGATTTAGAGTTACTGGATGTATTCCGGGGGGATGTAGTTACTGGATGTATTTTGAGATGGATGGAGTTACGGGATGTACTCCAGGGGGATGGAGTTACTGGATATATTCCGGGGGGATGGAGTTACTGGATGTATTCCGGGGGATTCGAGTTACTGGATGTATTCCGAGGGGGATGGAGTTATTGGATGTATCTTGTAGTTACTGGATGTATTCTGGGGAGATGGATTTACTGGATGTATTCCGGGGGGATAGAGTTACTGGATGTATTCCGAGGAGATTGAGTTACAGGATGTATTCCGGAGGGATGGAGTTACTGGATGTATTCTGAGGTGGATGGAGTTACTGGATGTATTCCAGGGGAATGGAGTTACTAAATGTATTCTGGGAGATTGTGTTACTGGATGTATTTCGGGGAGATGGTGTTACTGGATGTATTCCGGGGAGAAGGAGTTACTGGATGTATTCCGGCGAGATGGAGTTACTGGATATATTCCTGGCAGATGGAGTTACTGGATGTATTCCGGGGGGATCTAGTTACTGGATGTATTCCGAGGAGATGGAATTACTGGGTGTATTCCGATGGGGATGGAGGTACTGGATGTATTCCGGGGAGATGGAGTTACTGGATGTATTCCAGGGGAATGGATTTACTATATGTATTCTGGGGAGATGGAGTTACTGGACGTATTCAGGAGTTACTGGATTATTCCGGGGCGATGGAGTTACTGGATGTGCTCCAGTTATACGGAGTGCCTGGATGCATTCCGGGGGGATGGAGTTACTGGATGTATTCCGAGGAGGTGGAGTTACTGGATGTATTCCAGGGAGATGGAGTTACTGGATGTATTCAGGGGGGATGGATTTACTGGATTTATTCCGGGGAGATGGAGTTACTGGATGTATTCTGGGGAGATAGAGTTACAGGATGTATTCCATGGGGATGGAGTTACGGGATGTATTCCAGGAGGATGGAGATACTGGATGTATTCCGGGGGGATGCAGTTACTTGATGTATTCCGGGGGGATGGAGTTACTGGATGTATTCCGAGGAGATGGAGTTGCTCGATGTATTCCAGGGAGATGGAGTTACTGGATGTATTCATGGGGGAGGGATTTACTGGATGTATTCTGGGGAGATGGAGTTACTGGATGTATTCTGGGGAGATGGAGTTACTGGATGTATTCAGGGGGGAGGGATTTACTGGATGTATTCCAGGGGGATGGATTTACTAGATGTATTTTGGGGAGATGGAGTTACTGGATGTATTCAGGAGTTACTGGATTATTCCGGGGGGATGGAGTTACTGGATGTGCTCCAGGGATACGGAGTGCCTGGATGTATTCCGAGGGGGATGTAGTTACTGGATGTATTGGGGGTGATGGAGTTCCTGGATGTATTCCAGGGGGATGGAGTTACTGCAGATATTCCAGGGGGATGGAGTTACTGGATGTATTCCAGGGAGATGGAGTTACTGGATGTATTCCAGGAAGATAGAGTTACTGGATGTATTCCGGGGAGTGAGAGTTACTGGATGTATTTCGGGGGGATGTAGTTACTGTATGTATTCCGAGGTGGATGGAGTTACGGGATGTATTCCAGGGGAATGGAGTTACTGGATGTATTCTGGGGGGATGCAGTTACTGGATGTATTCCGGGGAGATGGAGTTACTGGATGTATTCTGGGGGATTCGAGTTACTGGATGTATTCCAAGGGGGATGGAGTTACTGGATGTATTCTGAGGTGGATGGAGTTACTGGATGTATTCCGGGGGGATGGAGATCCTGGATGTATTCTGAGGTGGATGGAGCTACTGGATGTATTCCGGGCAGAAGGAGTTTCTGGATGTATTCCGGGGAGATGGAGTTGCTGGATGTATTCCAGGTAGAGGGAGTTACTGGATGTATTCCAGGGGGATGGATTTACTAGATGTACTTTGGGGAGATGGAGTTACTGGATGTATTCAGGAGTTACTGGATTATTCCGGGGGGATGGAGTTACTGGATGTGCTCCAGGGATACGAAGTGCCTGGATGTATTCCGGGGGGATGTAGTTACTGGATATATTCTGAGGTGGATGGAGTTACGGGATGTATTCCAGGGGTTTGGAGTTACTGAATATATTCCGGGGGGATGGAGGTACTGGATGTATTCCGGGGGATACGAGTTACTGGATGTATTCCGAGGGGGATGCAGTTATTGGATGTATTCTGCAGTTACTGGTTGTATTCTGGGGAGATGGAGTTACTGGATGTATTCCGGGGGGATAGAGTTACTGGATATATTCCTGGCAGATGGAGTTACTGGATGTATTCCGGGGGGATGGAGTTACTGGATGAATTCCGAGGAGATGGAGTTACTGGGTGTATTCTGGGGGGATGGAGTTACAGGATGTATTCCGGGGAGATTGAGTTACTGGATGTATTCCGATGGGGATGGAGTTACTGGATGTATTCCGGGGAGATGGAGTGACTGGATGTATTCCAGGGGGATGGATTTAGTAGATGTATTTTGGGGAGATGGAGTTACTGGATGTATTCAGGAGTTCCTGGATTATTCCGGGGGGATGGAGTTACTGGATGTGCTCCAGGGATACGGAGTGCCTGAATGTATTCCGAGGGGGATGTAGTTACTGGATGTATTGGGGGTGATGGAGTTCCTGGATGTATTCCAGGGGGATTCAGTTACTGCAGATATTCCAGGGGGATGGAGTTACTGGATGTATTCCGGGGGAATGGAGTTACTGGATGTATTCCGAGGAGATGGAGTTACTGGATGTGCTCCAGTGATACGGAGTGCGTCGATGTATTCCGGGGGGATGGAGTTACTGGAAGTATTCAGGGGGGATGGATTTACTGGATTTATTCCGGGGAGATGGAGTTACTGGATGTATTCTGGGGAGATGGAGTTACTGGATGTATTCCGGGTGAATGGAGTTACTGGATGTATTCCGGGGAGATAGAGTTACAGGATGTATTCCAGGGGGATGGAGTTACGGGATGTATTCCAGGAGGATGGAGATACTGGATCTATTCCGGGGGGATGGAGTTACTTGATGTATTCCTGGGGGATGGAGTTACTGGATGTATTCCGAGGAGATGGAGTTGCTCGATGTATTCCAGGGAGATGGAGTTACTGGATGTATTCAGGGAGGAGGGATTTACTGGAAGTATTCCGGGGAGTTGGAGTTACTGGATGTATTCTGGGGAGATGGAGTTACTGGATGTATTCAGCGGGGAGGGATTTACTGGATGTATTCCAGGGGGATGGATTTACTAGATGTATTTTGGGGAGATGGAGTTAATGGATGTATTCAGGAGTGACTGGATTATTCCGGGGGGATGGAGTTACTGGATGTGCTCCAGGGATACGGAGTGCCTGGATGTATTCCGAGGGGGATGTAGTTACTGGATGTATTGGGGGTGATGGAGTTCCTGGATGTATTCCAGGGGGATGGAGTTACTGCAGATATTCCAGGGGGATGGAGTTACTGGATGTATTCCGGGGGGATGGAGTTACTGGATGTAATCCGAGGAGATGGAGTTACTGGATGTATTCCAGGGAGATGGAGTTACTGGATGCATTTATGGGGGATGGATTTACTGGATGTATTCCAGGGAGTTGGAGTTACTGGATGTATTCTGGGGAGATGGAGTTACTGAATGTATTCCGGGTGAATGGAGTTACTGGATGTATTCCGGGTGGATGGAGTTACTGGATGTATTCCGAGGTGGATGGAGTTATTGGATGTATTCAGTAGTTACTGGATATATTCCGGGAAGATGGAGTTACTGGATGTATTCCGAGGGGAAGCAGTTACTGGATGTTACTGGGGAGATGGAGGTACTGGATGTAATCAGGAATTACTGGATGTATTCCGGGGAGATGGAGTTGCTGGATGCATTCCAGGGAGATGGAGTTACTGGATATATACTGGGGGGATGGAGTTACTGGATGTATTCCGGGAAGATAGAGTTACTGGATGTATTCCGGGGATTTAGAGTTACTGGATGTATTCCGGCGGGATGTAGTTACTGGATGTATTCTGCGGTGGATGGAATTACGGGATGTATTCCAGGGGGATGGAGTTACTGGATATATTCCGGGGGGATGGAGTTACTGGATGTATTCCAGGGGATTCGAGTTACTGGATGTATTCCGAGGGGGATGGAGGTATTGGATGTATCCTGTAGTTACTGGATGTATTCCAAGGGGATGGAGTTGCTGTATGTATTCCGGGGAGATGGAGTTACTGGATGTATTCTGGGGAGATGGAGTTACTGGATGTATTCCGGGTGAATGGAGTTACTGGATGTATTCCGGGGGGATGGAGATACTGGATGTATTTTGAGGTGGATGGAGCTACTGGATGTATTCCGGGCAGTACGAGTTTCTGGATGTATTCCGGGGAGATGGAGTTGCTGGATACATTCCAGGGAGATGGAGTTACTGGATATATACTGGGGGGATGGAGTTACTGGATGTATTCTGAGGTGGATGGAGTTACCTGATGTATTCCAGGGGGATGGAGTTACTGTATATATTCCGGGGGGGTGGAGTTACTGGATGCATTCCGGGGGATTCGAGTTACTGGATGTATTCCAGGGGGATGGAGTTACTGTATATATTCCGGGGGGATGGATTTACTGGATGTATTCCGGGGGGATAGAGTTACTGGATGTATTCCGAGGAGGTTGAGTTACAGGATGTATTCCGGAGGGATGGAGTTACTGGATGTATTCTGAGGTGGATGGAGTTACTGGATGTATTCTGGGAGATTGTGTTACTGGATGTATTTCGGGGAGATGGAGTTACTGGATGTATTCCGATGGGGATGGAGGTACTGGATGAATTCCGGGGAGATGGAGTTACTGGATGCTTTCCAGGGGGATGGATTTACTAGATGTATTCTTGGGAGATGGAGTTACTGGATGTATTCAGGAGTTACTGGATTATTCCGGGTTGGATGGAGTTACTGGATGTGCTCCAGTGATACAGAGTGCCTGGATGTATTCCGGGGGGATGGAGTTACTGGATGTATTCCGAGGAGATGGAGTTACTGGATGTATTCCAGGGAGATGGAGTTACTGGATGTATTCAGGGGGGATGGATTTACTGGATTTATTCCGGGGAGATGGAGTTACTGGATGTATTCTGGGGAGATGGAGTTACTGGATGTATTCCGGGTGAATGGAGTTACTGGATGTATTCCGGGGGGATGGAGTTACTGGATGTATTCCGAGGGGGATGGAGTTATTGGATGTATTCAGTAGTTACTGGATGTATTCCGGGGAGATGGAGTTACTGGATGTATTTCGAGGGGATGGAGTTACGGGATGTATTCCAGGAGGATGGAGATACTGGATGTATTCCGGGGGGATGGAGTTACTTGATGTATTCCGGTGGGATGGAGTTACTGGATGTATTCCGAGGAGATGGAGTTACTCGATGTATTCCAGGGAGATGGAGTTACTGGATGTATTCAGGGGGAGGGATTTACTGGATTTATTCCGGGGAGATGGAGTTACTGGATGTATTCTGGGGAGATGGAGTTACTGGATGTATTCAGGGGGGAGGGATATACTAGATGTATTCCAGGGGGATGGATTTACTAGATGTATTTTGGGGAGATGGAGTTACTGGATGTATTCAGGAGTTACTGGATTATTCCGGGGGGATGGAGTTACTGGATGTGCTCCAGGGATACGGAGTGCCTGGATGTATTCCGAGGGGGATGTAGTTACTGGATGTATTGGGGGTGATGGAGTTCCTGGATGTATTCCAGGGGGATGGAGTTACTGCAGATATTCCAGGGGGATGGAGTTACTGGATGTATTCCGGGGGGATGGTGTTACTGGATGTATTCCGAGGAGATGGAGTTGCTGGATGTATTCCAGGGAGATGGATTTACTGGATGTATTTAGGGGTGATGGATTTACTGGATGTATTCCGGGAGGATGGAGTTCCTGGATGTATTCCGGGGGGATGGAGTTACTGGATGTATTCCGGAGGGATGGTGTTACTGGATGTATTCCGTGGGAGATGGAGTTACTGGATGAATTCCGGGGGGATGGTGTTACTGGATGCATTCCGAGGAGATGTAGTTACTGGATGTATTCCGGGGGAATGGAGTTACTGGAAGTATTCCGGGGAGAAGGAGTTACTAGATGTATTCCAGGGAGGTGGAGTTACTGGATCTATTCCGGGGGGATGCAGTTACTGGATGTATTCCGGGGGGAAAGAGTTACTGTATGTATTCTGAGGGGGATGGAGTTACTGGATGTATTCAGTAGTTACTGGATGTATTCCGGGGAGATGGAGTTACTGGATGTATTCCGGGGGGATGGAGTTACTGGATGTATTCCGGAGAGTTGAAGTTACTGGATGTATTCTGAGGTGGATGGAGTTACTGGATGTGTTCCAGGGGGATGGAGTTTCTGGATGTATTCTGGGAGATGGAGTTACTGGATGTATTCCGGGGAGAAGGAGTTGCTGTATGTATTCTGAGATGGATGGAGTTACTGGATGTATTCCGGGGGGATGGAGTTACTGGATGTATTCCGGGGAGATGGACTTACTGGATGTATTCCGGAATGATGGAGTTACTGGATGTATTCCGAGGAGATGGAGTTCCTGGATGTATTCCAAGGGGAAGGAGTTACTGGATGTATTCCAGGGTGATGGAGTTACTGGATGTATTCCGAGGGGGATGGAGTTACTGGATGTATTCCGGGGAGAAAGAGTTACTGGATGAAGTCCGGCGAGATGGAGTTTCTGGATTTATTCCGCGGAGATGGAGTTACTGGATGTATTCCAGGGAGTTGGAGTTACTGGATGTATTCTGGGGGGATGGAGTTACTGGATGTATTTTGAGGTGGTTGGATGTTACTGGATGTATTCCAGGGGGTTGGAGTTACAGAATGTATTCTGGTAGATGGAGTTACTGGATGTATTTTGGGGAAATGGTGGTTCTGGGTGTATTCCGGGGTGATGGAGTTGCTGTATGTATTCTGAGGTGGATGGAGTTGCTGGATGTATTCCAGGTGGATGGAGGTACTGAATGTATTCCGGGAAGATGGAGGTACTGGATGTATTCTGTGGGAATGGAGTTACTGGATGTATTCTGGGGAGATGGAGTTACTGGATGTATTCCAGGAAGATAGAGTTACTGGATGTATTTCGGGGAGTGAGAGTTACTGGATGTATTTCGGGGGGATGTAGTTACTGTATGTATTCCGAGGTGGATGGAGTTACGGGATGTATTCCAGGGGAATGGAGTTACTGGATGTATTCTGGGGGGATGCAGTTACTGGATGTATTCCGGGGGGATGGAGTTACTGGATGTATTCTGGGGGATTCGAGTTACTGGATGTATTCCAAGGGGGATGGAGTTATTGGATGTATTCTGTAGTTACTGGATGTATTCCGGGCAGATGGAGTTACTGGATGTATTTTGAGGAGATTGAGTTACAGGATGTATTCCGGAGGGATGGAGTTACTGGATGTATTCTGAGGTGTATGGAGCTACTGGATGTATTCCGTGGGAGATGGAGTTACTGGATGAATTCCGGGGGGATGGTGTTACTGGATGCATTCCGAGGAGATGTAGTTACTGGATGTATTCCGGGGGAATGGAGTTACTGGAAGTATTCCGGGGAGAAGGAGTTACTAGATGTATTCCAGGGAGGTGGAGTTACTGGATCTATTCCGGGGGGATGCAGTTACTGGATGTATTCCGGGGGGAAAGAGTTACTGTATGTATTCTGAGGGGGATGGAGTTACTGGATGTATTCAGTAGTTACTGGATGTATTCCGGGGAGATGGAGTTACTGGATGTATTCCGGGGGGATGGAGTTACTGGATGTATTCCGGAGAGTTGAAGTTACTGGATGTATTCTGAGGTGGATGGAGTTACCTGATGTGTTCCAGGGGGATGGAGTTTCTGGATGTATTCTGGGAGATGGAGTTACTGGATGTATTCCGGGGAGAAGGAGTTGCTGTATGTATTCTGAGATGGATGGAGTTACTGGGTGTATTCCGGGGGGATGGAGTTACTGGATGTATTCCGGGGAGATGGACTTACTGGATGTATTCCGGAATGATGGAGTTACTGGATGTATTCCGAGGAGATGGAGTTCCTGGATGTATTCCAAGGGGAAGGAGTTACTGGATGTATTCCAGGGTGATGGAGTTACTGGATGTATTCCGAGGGGGATGGAGTTACTGGATGTATTCCGGGGAGAAAGAGTTACTGGATGAAGTCCGGCGAGATGGAGTTTCTGGATTTATTCCGCGGAGATGGAGTTACTGGATGTATTCCAGGGAGTTGGAGTTACTGGATGTATTCTGGGGGGATGGAGTTACTGGATGTATTTTGAGGTGGTTGGATGTTACTGGATGTATTCCAGGGGGTTGGAGTTACAGAATGTATTCTGGTAGATGGAGTTACTGGATGTATTTTGGGGAAATGGTGGTTCTGGGTGTATTCCGGGGTGATGGAGTTGCTGTATGTATTCTGAGGTGGATGGAGTTGCTGGATGTATTCCAGGTGGATGGAGGTACTGAATGTATTCCGGGAAGATGGAGGTACTGGATGTATTCTGTGGGAATGGAGTTACTGGATGTATTCTGGGGAGATGGAGTTACTGGATGTATTCCAGGAAGATAGAGTTACTGGATGTATTTCGGGGAGTGAGAGTTACTGGATGTATTTCGGGGGGATGTAGTTACTGTATGTATTCCGAGGTGGATGGAGTTACGGGATGTATTCCAGGGGAATGGAGTTACTGGATGTATTCTGGGGGGATGCAGTTACTGGATGTATTCCGGGGGGATGGAGTTACTGGATGTATTCTGGGGGATTCGAGTTACTGGATGTATTCCAAGGGGGATGGAGTTATTGGATGTATTCTGTAGTTACTGGATGTATTCCGGGCAGATGGAGTTACTGGATGTATTTTGAGGAGATTGAGTTACAGGATGTATTCCGGAGGGATGGAGTTACTGGATGTATTCTGAGGTGTATGGAGCTACTGGATGTATTCCGGGGGGATGGAGATACTGGATGTATTCTGAGGTGGATGGAGCTACTGGATGTAATCCTGGCAGAAGGATTTTCTGGATGTATTCCGGGGAGATGGAGTTGCTGGATGTATTCCAGGGAGAGGGAGTTACTGGATGTATTCTCGGGGGATGGAGTTACTGGATGTATTCCGGGAAGATAGAGTTACTGGATGTATTCCGGGGATTTAGAGTTTCTGGATGTATTCCGGGGGGATGTAGTTACTGGATGTATTCTGAGGTGGATGGAGTTACGGGATGTATTCCAGGGGGTTGAGTTACTGGATATATTCCGGGGGGATGGAGTTACTGGATGTATTCCGGGGGATTCGAGTTACTGGATGCATTCCGAGGGGGATGGAGTTATTGGATGTATTCTGTAGTTACTGGATGCATTCTGGGGAGATGGAGTTACTGGATGTATTCCGGGGGGATAGAGTTACTGGATATATTCCTGGCAGATGGAGTTACTGGATGTATTCCGGGGGGATGGAGTTACTGGATGTATTCCGAGGAGATGGAGTTACTGGATTATTCCGGGCGTATGGAGTTACTGGATGTGCTCCAGGGATACGGAGTGCCTGTATGTATTCCGAGGGGGATGTAGTTACTGGATGTATTGGGGGTGATGCAGTTCCTGGATGTATTCCAGGGGGATGGAGTTACTGCAGATATTCCAGGGGGATGGAGTTACAGGATGTATTCCGGGGGGATGGAGTTACTGGATGTATTCCGAGGAGATGGAGTTACTGGATGTATTCCAGGGAGATGGAGTTACTGGATGTATTTAGGGGTGATGGATTTACTGGATGTATTCCGGGGACATGGGGTTACTGGATGTATTCTGGGGAGATGGAGTTACTGAATGTATTCCGGGTGAATGGAGTTACTGGATGTATTCCGGGGGGATGGAGTTACTGGATGTATTCCGAGGGGGATGGAGTTATTGGATGTAATCAGTAGTTACTGGATGTATTCCGGGTGAATGGAGTTACTGGATGTATTCTGAGGAGATGGAGTTACTCGATGTATTCCAGGGAGATGGAGTTACTGGATGTATTCAGGGGGGAGGGATTTACTGGATTTATTCCGGGGAGATGGAGTTGCTGGATGTATTCTGGGGAGATGGAGTTACTGGATTTATTCCGGGGAGATAGAGTTACAGGATGTATTCCAGGGAGATGGAGTTACGGGATGTATTCCAGGAGGATGGAGTTACTGGATGTATTCCGGGGGGATGGAGTTACTTGATGTATTCCGGGGAGATGGAGTTACTGGATCTATTCCTGGGGGATGGAGTTACTGGATGTATTCCGAGTGGGATGGAGTTATTGAATGTATTCAGAAGTTACTGGATGTATTCCAAGGGTATGGAGATACTGGATGTATTCTGGGAGATGGAGTTACTGGATTTATTCCAGGGAGATGGAGTTACTGGATGTATTCCGGGGAGATGGAGTTACTGGATGTATTCCGAGGAGATGGAGTTACTGGATGTATTCCGGGGAGATGGATTTACTGGATATATTTCGGGGAGATGGAGTTACTGGATGTATTCCGGGGGGATGCAGTTACTGGATGTATACTGGGGAGATGGAGTTACTGGATGTAATCAGGAATTGCTGGATGTGTTCTGGGGAGATGGAGTTACTGAATGTATTCCGGGGAGATGGAGTTACTGGATGTATTCCGGGTGAATGGAGTTACTGGATGTATTCCGAGGAGATGGAGTTACTGGATGTATTCCAGGGAGATGGAGTTACTGGATGTATTCAGGGGGGATGGATTTACTGGATTTATTCCGGGGAGATGGAGTTACTGGATGTATTCTGGGGAGATAGAGTTACAGGATGTATTCCATGGGGATGGAGTTACGGGATGTATTCCAGGAGGATGGAGATACTGGATGTATTCCGGGGGGATGCAGTTACTTGATGTATTCCGGGGGGATGGAGTTACTGGATGTATTCCGAGGAGATGGAGTTGCTCGATGTATTCCAGGGAGATGGAGTTACTGGATGTATTCATGGGGGAGGGATTTACTGGATGTATTCTAGGGAGATGGAGTTACCGGATGTATTCTGGGGAGATGGAGTTACTGGATGTATTCAGGGGGGAGGGATTTACTGGATGTATTCCAGGGGGATGGATTTACTAGATGTATTTTGGGGAGATGGAGTTACTGGATGTATTCAGGAGTTACTGGATTATTCCGGGGGGATGGAGTTACTGGATGTGCTCCAGGGATACGGAGTGCCTGGATGTATTCAGAGGGGGATGTAGTTACTGGATGTATTGGGGATGATGGAGTTCCTGGATGTATTCCAGGGGGATGGAGTTACTGCAGATATTCCAGGGGGATGGAGTTACTGGATGTATTCCAGGGAGATGGAGTTACTGGATGTATTCCAGGAAGATAGAGTTACTGGATGTATTCCGGGGAGTGAGAGTTACTGGATGTATTTCGGGGGGATGTAGTTACTGTATGTATTCCGAGGTGGATGGAGTTACGGGATGTATTCCGAGGTGGATGGAGTTACTGGATGTATTCTGAGGTGGATGGAGTTACTGGATGTATTCCGGGGGGATGGAGATCCTGGATGTATTCTGAGGTGGATGGAGCTACTGGATGTATTCCGGGCAGAAGGAGTTTCTGGATGTAATCCGGGGAGATGGAGTTGCTGGATGTATTCCAGGTAGAGGGAGTTACTGGATGTATTCCAGGGGGATGGATTTACTAGATGTACTTTGGGGAGATGGAGTTACTGGATGTATTCAGGAGTTACTGGATTATTCCGGGGGGTTGGAGTTACTGGATGTGCTCCAGGGATACGAAGTGCCTGGATGTATTCCGGGGGGATGTAGTTACTGGATGTATTCTGAGGTGGATGGAGTTACGGGATGTATTCCAGGGGTATGGAGTTACTGAATATATTCCGGGGGGATGGAGGTACTGGATGTATTCCGGGGGATACGAGTTACTGGATGTATTCCGAGGGGGATGCAGTTATTGGATGTATTCTGTAGTTACTGGTTGTATTCTGGGGAGATGGAGTTACTGGATGTATTCCGGGGGGATAGAGTTACTGGATATATTCCTGGCAGATGGAGTTACTGGATGTATTCCGGGGGGATGGAGTTACTGGATGAATTCCGAGGAGATGGAGTTACTGGGTGTATTCTGGGGGGATGGAGTTACAGGATGTATTCCGGGGAGATTGAGTTACTGGATGTATTCCGATGGGGATGGAGTTACTGGATGTATTCCGGGGAGATGGAGTGACTGGATGTATTCCAGGGGGATGGATTTAGTAGATGTATTTTGGGGAGATGGAGTTACTGGATGTATTCAGGAGTTCCTGGATTATTCCGGGGGGATGGAGTTACTGGATGTGCTCCAGGGATACGGAGTGCCTGAATGTATTCCGAGGGGGATGTAGTTACTGGATGTATTGGGGGTGATGGAGTTCCTGGATGTATTCCAGGGGGATTCAGTTACTGCAGATATTCCAGGGGGATGGAGTTACTGGATGTATTCCGGGGGAATGGAGTTACTGGATGTATTCCGAGGAGATGGAGTTACTGGATGTATTCCAGGGAGATGGAGTTACTGGATGTATTTAGGGGTGATGGATTTACTGGATGTATTCCGGGGAGATGGAGTTACTGGATGTATTCTGGGGAGATGGAGTTACTGGATGTATTCCGGGTGAATGGAGTTACTGGATGTATTCCGGGGGGATGGAGTTACTGGATGTATTCCGAGGGGGATGGAGTTATTGGATGTATTCAGTAGTTACTGGATGTATTCCGGGGAGATGGAGTTACTGGATGTTTTCCGAGGGGATGCAGTTACTGGATGTATACTGGGGAGATGGAGTTACTGGATGTAATCAGGAATTACTGGATGTATTCTGGGGAGATGGAGTTACTGGATGTATTCCGGGTGAATGGAGTTACTGGATGTATTCCAGGGGGATGGAGATACTGGATGTATTTTGAGGTGGATGGAGGTACTGGATGTATTCCGGGCAGAAGGAGTTTCTGGATGTATTCCGGGGAGATGGAGTTGCTGGATGCATTCCAGGGAGATGGAGTTACTGGATATATACTGGGGGGATGGAGTTACTGGATGTATTCTGAGGTGGATGGAGTTACGGGATGTATTCCAGGGGGATGGAGTTACTGGATATATTCCGGGGGGATGGAGTTACTGGATGTATTCCGGGGGATTCGAGTTACAGGATGTCTTCCGGAGGGATGGAGTTACTGGATGTATTCTGAGGTGGATGGAGTTACTGGATGTATTCCAGGGGAATGGAGTTACTGGATGTATTCTGGGAGATTGTGTTACTGGATGTATTTCGGGGAGATGGAGTTACAGGATGTATTCCGGGGAGAAGGAGTTACTGGATGTATTCGGGGGAGATGGAGTTACTGGATACATTCCTGGCAGATGGAGTTACTGGATGTATTCCGTGGAGATGGAGTTACTGGATGTATTCCGAGGAAATGGAATTACTGGGTGTATTCTGGGGGGATGGAGTTACTGGATGTATTCCGGGGAGACGGAGTTACTGGATATATTCCGATGGGGATGGAGGTACTGGATGTATTCCGGGGAGATGGAGTTACTGGATGTATTCCAGGGAAATGGATTTACTAGATGTATTCTGGGGAGATGGAGTTACTGGATGTATTCAGGAGTTACTGGATTATTCCGGGGCGATGGAGTTACTGGATGTGCTCCAGTGATACGGAGTGCGTCGATGTATTCCGGGGGGATGGAGTTACTGGATGTATTCCGAGGAGATGGAGTTACTGGAAGTATTCAGGGGGGATGGATTTACTGCATTTATTCCGGGGAGATGGAGTTACTGGATGTATTCTGGGGAGATGGAGTTACTGGATGTATTCCGGGTGAATGGAGTTACTGGATGTATTCCGGGGATTTAGAGTTTCTGGATGTATTCCGGGGGGATGTAGTTACTGGATGTATTCTGAGGTGGATGGAGTTACGGGATGTAATCCAGGGGGATGGAGTTACTGGATATATTCCGGGGGGATGGAGTTACTGGATGTATTCCGGCGGATTCGAGTTACTGGATGCATTCCGAGGGGGATGGAGTTATTGGATGTATTCTGTAGTTACTGGATGCATTCTGGGGAGATGGAGTTACTGGATGTATTCCGGGGGGATAGAGTTACTGGATATATTCCTGGCAGATGGAGTTACTGGATGTATTCCAGGGGGATGGATTTAGTAGATGTATTTTGGGGAGATGGAGTTACTGGATGTATTCAGGAGTTCCTGGATTATTCCGGGGGGATGGAGTTACTGGATGTGCTCCAGGGATACGGAGTGCCTGAATGTATTCCGAGGGGGATGTAGTTACTGGATGTATTGGGGGTGATGGAGTTCCTGGATGTATTCCAGGGGGATTCAGTTACTGCAGATATTCCAGGGGGATGGAGTTACTGGATGTATTCCAGGGGAATGGAGTTACTGGATGTATTCCGAGGAGATGGAGTTACTGGATGTATTCCAGGGAGATGGAGTTACTGGATGTATTTAGGGGTGATGGATTTACTGGATGTATTCCGGGGAGATGGAGTTACTGGATGTATTCTGGGGAGATGGAGTTACTGGATGTATTCCGGGTGAATGGAGTTACTGGATGTATTCCGGGGGGATGGAGTTACTGGATGTATTCCGAGGGGGATGGAGTTATTGGATGTATTCAGTAGTTACTGGATGTATTCCGGGGAGATGGAGTTACTGGATGTTTTCCGAGGGGATGCAGTTACTGGATGTATACTGGGGAGATGGAGTTACTGGATGTAATCAGGAATTACTGGATGTATTCTGGGGAGATGGAGTTACTGGATGTATTCCGGGTGAATGGAGTTACTGGATGTATTCCAGGGGGATGGAGATACTGGATGTATTTTGAGGTGGATGGAGGTACTGGATGTATTCCGGGCAGAAGGAGTTTCTGGATGTATTCCGGGGAGATGGAGTTGCTGGATGCATTCCAGGGAGATGGAGTTACTGGATATATACTGGGGGGATGGAGTTACTGGATGTATTCTGAGGTGGATGGAGTTACGGGATGTATTCCAGGGGGATGGAGTTACTGGATATATTCCGGGGGGATGGAGTTACTGGATGTATTCCGGGGGATTCGAGTTACAGGATGTCTTCCGGAGGGATGGAGTTACTGGATGTATTCTGAGGTGGATGGAGTTACTGGATGTATTCCAGGGGAATGGAGTTACTGGATGTATTCTGGGAGATTGTGTTACTGGATGTATTTCGGGGAGATGGAGTTACAGGATGTATTCCGGGGAGAAGGAGTTACTGGATGTATTCGGGGGAGATGGAGTTACTGGATACATTCCTGGCAGATGGAGTTACTGGATGTATTCCGTGGAGATGGAGTTACTGGATGTATTCCGAGGAAATGGAATTACTGGGTGTATTCTGGGGGGATGGAGTTACTGGATGTATTCCGGGGAGACGGAGTTACTGGATATATTCCGATGGGGATGGAGGTACTGGATGTATTCCGGGGAGATGGAGTTACTGGATGTATTCCAGGGAAATGGATTTACTAGATGTATTCTGGGGAGATGGAGTTACTGGATGTATTCAGGAGTTACTGGATTATTCCGGGGCGATGGAGTTACTGGATGTGCTCCAGTGATACGGAGTGCGTCGATGTATTCCGGGGGGATGGAGTTACTGGATGTATTCCGAGGAGATGGAGTTACTGGAAGTATTCAGGGGGGATGGATTTACTGCATTTATTCCGGGGAGATGGAGTTACTGGATGTATTCTGGGGAGATGGAGTTACTGGATGTATTCCGGGTGAATGGAGTTACTGGATGTATTCCGGGGATTTAGAGTTTCTGGATGTATTCCGGGGGGATGTAGTTACTGGATGTATTCTGAGGTGGATGGAGTTACGGGATGTAATCCAGGGGGATGGAGTTACTGGATATATTCCGGGGGGATGGAGTTACTGGATGTATTCCGGGGGATTCGAGTTACTGGATGCATTCCGAGGGGGATGGAGTTATTGGATGTATTCTGTAGTTACTGGATGCATTCTGGGGAGATGGAGTTACTGGATGTATTCCGGGGGGATAGAGTTACTGGATATATTCCTGGCAGATGGAGTTACTGGATGTATTCCGGGGGGATGGAGTTACTTAATGTATTCCGAGGAGATGGAGTTACTGGATTATTCCGGGGGTATGGAGTTACTGGATGTGCTCCAGGGATACGGAGTGCCTGTATGTATTCCGAGGGGGATGTAGTTACTGGATGTATTGGGGGTGATGCATTTCCTGGATGTATTCCAGGGGGATGGAGTTACTGCAGATATTCCAGGGGGATGGAGTTACTGGATGTATTCCGGGGGGATGGAGTTACTGGATGTATTCCGAGGAGATGGAGTTACTGGATGTATTCCAGGGAGATGGAGTTACTGGATGTATTTAGGGGTGATGGATTTACTGGATGTATTCCGGGGACATGGGGTTACTGGATGTATTCTGGGGAGATGGAGTTACTGAATGTATTCCGGGTGAATGGAGTTACTGGATGTATTCCGGGGGGATGGAGTTACTGGATGTATTCCGAGGGGGATGGAGTTATTGGATGTAATCAGTAGTTACTGGATGTATTCCGGGTGAATGGAGTTACTGGATGTATTCCGGGGAGATAGAGTTACAGGATGTATTCCAAGGGGATGGAGTTACGGGATGTATTCCAGGAGGATGGAGATACTGGATGTATTCCGGGGGGATGGAGTTACTTGATGTATTCCGGGGGGATGGAGTTACTGGATGTATTCTGAGGAGATGGAGTTACTCGATGTATTCCAGGGAGATGGAGTTACTGGATGTATTCAGGGGGGAGGGATTTACTGGATTTATTCCGGAGAGATGGAGTTACTGGATGTATTCTGGGGAGATGGAGTTACTGGATTTATTCCGGGGAGATAGAGTTACAGGATGTATTCCAGGGAGATGGAGTTACGGGATGTATTCCAGGAGGATGGAGTTACTGGATGTATTCCGGGGGGATGGAGTTACTTGATGTATTCCGGGGAGATGGAGTTACTGGATCTATTCCTGGGGGATGGAGTTACTGGATGTATTCCGAGTGGGATGGAGTTATTGAATGTATTCAGTAGTTACTGGATGTATTCAAAGGGTATGGAGATACTGGATGTATTCTGGGAGATGGAGTTACTGGATTTATTCCAGGGAGATGGAGTTACTGGATGTATTCCGGGGAGATGGAGTTACTGGATGTATTCCGAGGAGATGGAGTTACTGGATGTATTCCGGGGAGATGGATTTACTGGATATATTTCGGGGAGATGGAGTTACTGGATGTATTCCGGGGGGATGCAGTTACTGGATGTATACTGGGGAGATGGAGTTACTGGATGTAATCAGGAATTGCTGGATGTGTTCTGGGGAGATGCAGTTACTGAATGTATTCCGGGGAGATGGAGTTACTGGATGAATTCCGGGTGAATGGAGTTACTGGATGTATTCCGAGGAGATGGAGTTACTGGATGTATTCCAGGGAGATGGAGTTACTGGATGTATTCAGGGGGGATGGATTTACTGGATTTATTCCGGGGAGATGGAGTTACTGGATGTATTCTGGGGAGATAGAGTTACAGGATGTATTCCATGGGGATGGAGTTACGGGATGTATTCCAGGAGGATGGAGATACTGGATGTATTCCGGGGGGATGCAGTTACTTGATGTATTCCGGGGGGATGGAGTTACTGGATGTATTCCGAGGAGATGGAGTTGCTCGATGTATTCCAGGGAGATGGAGTTACTGGATGTATTCATGGGGGAGGGATTTACTGGATGTATTCTAGGGAGATGGAGTTACTGGATGTATTCTGGGGAGATGGAGTTACTGGATGTATTCAGGGGGGAGGGATTTACTGGATGTATTCCAGGGGGATGGATTTACTAGATGTATTTTGGGGAGATGGAGTTACTGGATGTATTCAGGAGTTACTGGATTATTCCGGGGGGATGGAGTTACTGGATGTGCTCCAGGGATACGGAGTGCCTGGATGTATTCCGAGGGGGATGTAGTTACTGGATGTATTGGGGATGATGGAGTTCCTGGATGTATTCCAGGGGGATGGAGTTACTGCAGATATTCCAGGGGGATGGAGTTACTGGATGTATTCCAGGGAGATGGAGTTACTGGATGTATTCCAGGAAGATAGAGTTACTGGATGTATTCCGGGGAGTGAGAGTTACTGGATGTATTTCGGGGGGATGTAGTTACTGTATGTATTCCGAGGTGGATGGAGTTACGGGATGTATTCCAGGGGAATGGAGTTACTGGATGTATTCTGGGGGGATGCAGTTACTGGATGTATTCCGGGGGGATGGAGTTACTGGATGTATTCTGGGGGATTCGAGTTACTGGATGTATTCCAAGGGGGATGGAGTTACTGGATGTATTCTGAGGTGGATGGAGTTACTGGATGTATTCCGGGGGGATGGAGATCCTGGATGTATTCTGAGGTGGATGGAGCTACTGGATGTATTCCGGGCAGAAGGAGTTTCTGGATGTATTCCGGGGAGATGGAGTTGCTGGATGTATTCCAGGTAGAGGGAGTTACTGGATGTATTCCAGGGGGATGGATTTACTAGATGTACTTTGGGGAGATGGAGTTACTGGATGTATTCAGGAGTTACTGGATTATTCCGGGGGGTTGGAGTTACTGGATGTGCTCCAGGGATACGAAGTGCCTGGATGTATTCCGGGGGGATGTAGTTACTGGATGTATTCTGAGGTGGATGGAGTTACGGGATGTATTCCAGGGGTATGGAGTTACTGAATATATTCCGGGGGGATGGAGGTACTGGATGTATTCCGGGGGATACGAGTTACTGGATGTATTCCGAGGGGGATGCAGTTATTGGATGTATTCTGTAGTTACTGGTTGTATTCTGGGAGATGGAGTTACTGGATGTATTCCGGGGGGATAGAGTTACTGGATATATTCCTGGCAGATGGAGTTACTGGATGTATTCCGGGGGGATGGAGTTACTGGATGAATTCCGAGGAGATGGAGTTACTGGGTGTATTCTGGGGGATGGAGTTACAGGATGTATTCCGGGGAGATTGAGTTACTGGATGTATTCCGATGGGGATGGAGTTACTGGATGTATTCCGGGGAGATGGAGTGACTGGATGTATTCCAGGGGGATGGATTTACTAGATGTATTTTGGGGAGATGGAGTTACTGGATGTATTCAGGAGTTACTGGATTATTCCGGGGGGATGGAGTTACTGGATGTGCTCCAGGGATACGGAGTGCCTGAATGTATTCCGAGGGGGATGTAGTTACTGGATGTATTGGGGGTGATGGAGTTCCTGGATGTATTCCAGGGGGATTCAGTTACTGCAGATATTCCAGGGGGATGGAGTTACTGGATGTATTCCGGGGGAATGGAGTTACTGGATGTATTCCGAGGAGATGGAGTTACTGGATGTATTCCGGGTGAATGGAGTTACTGGATGTATTCCGGGGGGATGGAGTTACTGGATGTATTCCGAGGGGGATGGAGTTATTGGATGTATTCAGTAGTTACTGGATGTATTCCGGGGAGATGGAGTTACTGGATGTTTTCCGAGGGGATGCAGTTACTGGATGTATACTGGGGAGATGGAGTTACTGGATGTAATCAGGAATTACTGGATGTATTCTGGGGAGATGGAGTTACTGGATGTATTCCGGGTGAATGGAGTTACTGGATGTATTCCAGGGGGATGGAGATACTGGATGTATTTTGAGGTGGATGGAGGTACTGGATGTATTCCGGGCAGAAGGAGTTTCTGGATGTATTCCGGGGAGATGGAGTTGCTGGATGCATTCCAGGGAGATGGAGTTACTGGATATATACTGGGGGGATGGAGTTACTGGATGTATTCTGAGGTGGATGGAGTTACGGGATGTATTCCAGGGGGATGGAGTTACTGGATATATTCCGGGGGGATGGAGTTACTGGATGTATTCCGGGGGATTCGAGTTACAGGATGTCTTCCGGAGGGATGGAGTTACTGGATGTATTCTGAGGTGGATGGAGTTACTGGATGTATTCCAGGGGAATGGAGTTACTGGATGTATTCTGGGAGATTGTGTTACTGGATGTATTTCGGGGAGATGGAGTTACAGGATGTATTCCGGGGAGAAGGAGTTACTGGATGTATTCGGGGGAGATGGAGTTACTGGATACATTCCTGGCAGATGGAGTTACTGGATGTATTCCGTGGAGATGGAGTTACTGGATGTATTCCGAGGAAATGGAATTACTGGGTGTATTCTGGGGGATGGAGTTACTGGATGTATTCCGGGGAGACGGAGTTACTGGATATATTCCGATGGGGATGGAGGTACTGGATGTATTCCGGGGAGATGGAGTTACTGGATGTATTCCAGGGAAATGGATTTACTAGATGTATTCTGGGGAGATGGAGTTACTGGATGTATTCAGGAGTTACTGGATTATTCCGGGGCGATGGAGTTACTGGATGTGCTCCAGTGATACGGAGTGCGTCGATGTATTCCGGGGGGATGGAGTTACTGGATGTATTCCGAGGAGATGGAGTTACTGGAAGTATTCAGGGGGGATGGATTTACTGCATTTATTCCGGGGAGATGGAGTTACTGGATGTATTCTGGGGAGATGGAGTTACTGGATGTATTCCGGGTGAATGGAGTTACTGGATGTATTCCGGGGATTTAGAGTTTCTGGATGTATTCCGGGGGGATGTAGTTACTGGATGTATTCTGAGGTGGATGGAGTTACGGGATGTAATCCAGGGGGATGGAGTTACTGGATATATTCCGGGGGATGGAGTTACTGGATGTATTCCGGGGGATTCGAGTTACTGGATGCATTCCGAGGGGGATGGAGTTATTGGATGTATTCTGTAGTTACTGGATGCATTCTGGGGAGATGGAGTTACTGGATGTATTCCGGGGGGATAGAGTTACTGGATATATTCCTGGCAGATGGAGTTACTGGATGTATTCCGGGGGGATGGAGTTACTGGATGTATTCCGAGGAGATGGAGTTACTGGATTATTCCGGGGGTATGGAGTTACTGGATGTGCTCCAGGGATACGGAGTGCCTGTATGTATTCCGAGGGGGATGTAGTTACTGGATGTATTGGGGGTGATGCATTTCCTGGATGTATTCCAGGGGGATGGAGTTACTGCAGATATTCCAGGGGGATGGAGTTACTGGATGTATTCCGGGGGGATGGAGTTACTGGATGTATTCCGAGGAGATGGAGTTACTGGATGTATTCCAGGGAGATGGAGTTACTGGATGTATTTAGGGGTGATGGATTTACTGGATGTATTCCGGGGACATGGGGTTACTGGATGTATTCTGGGGAGATGGAGTTACTGAATGTATTCCGGGTGAATGGAGTTACTGGATGTATTCCGGGGGATGGAGTTACTGGATGTATTCCGAGGGGGATGGAGTTATTGGATGTAATCAGTAGTTACTGGATGTATTCCGGGTGAATGGAGTTACTGGATGTATTCCGGGGAGATAGAGTTACAGGATGTATTCCAAGGGGATGGAGTTACGGGATGTATTCCAGGAGGATGGAGATACTGGATGTATTCCGGGGGGATGGAGTTACTTGATGTATTCCGGGGGGATGGAGTTACTGGATGTATTCTGAGGAGATGGAGTTACTCGATGTATTCCAGGGAGATGGAGTTACTGGATGTATTCAGGGGGGAGGGATTTACTGGATTTATTCCGGAGAGATGGAGTTACTGGATGTATTCTGGGGAGATGGAGTTACTGGATTTATTCCGGGGAGATAGAGTTACAGGATGTATTCCAGGGAGATGGAGTTACGGGATGTATTCCAGGAGGATGGAGTTACTGGATGTATTCCGGGGGGATGGAGTTACTTGATGTATTCCGGGGAGATGGAGTTACTGGATCTATTCCTGGGGGATGGAGTTACTGGATGTATTCCGAGTGGGATGGAGTTATTGAATGTATTCAGTAGTTACTGGATGTATTCAAAGGGTATGGAGATACTGGATGTATTCTGGGAGATGGAGTTACTGGATTTATTCCAGGGAGATGGAGTTACTGGATGTATTCCGGGGAGATGGAGTTACTGGATGTATTCCGAGGAGATGGAGTTACTGGATGTATTCCGGGGAGATGGATTTACTGGATATATTTCGGGGAGATGGAGTTACTGGATGTATTCCGGGGGGATGCAGTTACTGGATGTATACTGGGGAGATGGAGTTACTGGATGTAATCAGGAATTGCTGGATGTGTTCTGGGGAGATGGAGTTACTGAATGTATTCCGGGGAGATGGAGTTACTGGATGAATTCCGGGTGAATGGAGTTACTGGATGTATTCCGAGGAGATGGAGTTACTGGATGTATTCCAGGGAGATGGAGTTACTGGATGTATTCAGGGGGGATGGATTTACTGGATTTATTCCGGGGAGATGGAGTTACTGGATGTATTCTGGGGAGATAGAGTTACAGGATGTATTCCATGGGGATGGAGTTACGGGATGTATTCCAGGAGGATGGAGATACTGGATGTATTCCGGGGGGATGCAGTTACTTGATGTATTCCGGGGGGATGGAGTTACTGGATGTATTCCGAGGAGATGGAGTTGCTCGATGTATTCCAGGGAGATGGAGTTACTGGATGTATTCATGGGGGAGGGATTTACTGGATGTATTCTAGGGAGATGGAGTTACTGGATGTATTCTGGGGAGATGGAGTTACTGGATGTATTCAGGGGGGAGGGATTTACTGGATGTATTCCAGGGGGATGGATTTACTAGATGTATTTTGGGGAGATGGAGTTACTGGATGTATTCAGGAGTTACTGGATTATTCCGGGGGGATGGAGTTACTGGATGTGCTCCAGGGATACGGAGTGCCTGGATGTATTCCGAGGGGGATGTAGTTACTGGATGCATTGGGGATGATGGAGTTCCTGGATGTATTCCAGGGGGATGGAGTTACTGCAGATATTCCAGGGGGATGGAGTTACTGGATGTATTCCAGGGAGATGGAGTTACTGGATGTATTCCAGGAAGATAGAGTTACTGGATGTATTCCGGGGAGTGAGAGTTACTGGATGTATTTCGGGGGGATGTAGTTACTGTATGTATTCCGAGGTGGATGGAGTTACGGGATGTATTCCAGGGGAATGGAGTTACTGGATGTATTCTGGGGGGATGCAGTTACTGGATGTATTCCGGGGGGATGGAGTTACTGGATGTATTCTGGGGGATTCGAGTTACTGGATGTATTCCAAGGGGGATGGAGTTACTGGATGTATTCTGAGGTGGATGGAGTTACTGGATGTATTCCGGGGGGATGGAGATCCTGGATGTATTCTGAGGTGGATGGAGCTACTGGATGTATTCCGGGCAGAAGGAGTTTCTGGATGTATTCCGGGGAGATGGAGTTGCTGGATGTATTCCAGGTAGAGGGAGTTACTGGATGTATTCCAGGGGGATGGATTTACTAGATGTACTTTGGGGAGATGGAGTTACTGGATGTATTCAGGAGTTACTGGATTATTCCGGGGGGTTGGAGTTACTGGATGTGCTCCAGGGATACGAAGTGCCTGGATGTATTCCGGGGGGATGTAGTTACTGGATGTATTCTGAGGTGGATGGAGTTACGGGATGTATTCCAGGGGTATGGAGTTACTGAATATATTCCGGGGGGATGGAGGTACTGGATGTATTCCGGGGGATACGAGTTACTGGATGTATTCCGAGGGGGATGCAGTTATTGGATGTATTCTGTAGTTACTGGTTGTATTCTGGGGAGATGGAGTTACTGGATGTATTCCGGGGGGATAGAGTTACTGGATATATTCCTGGCAGATGGAGTTACTGGATGTATTCCGGGGGGATGGAGTTACTGGATGAATTCCGAGGAGATGGGGTTACTGGGTGTATTCTGGGGGGATGGAGTTACAGGATGTATTCCGGGGAGATTGAGTTACTGGATGTATTCCGATGGGGATGGAGTTACTGGATGTATTCCGGGGAGATGGAGTGACTGGATGTATTCCAGGGGGATGGATTTACTAGATGTATTTTGGGGAGATGGAGTTACTGGATGTATTCAGGAGTTCCTGGATTATTCCGGGGGGATGGAGTTACTGGATGTGCTCCAGGGATACGGAGTGCCTGAATGTATTCCGAGGGGGATGTAGTTACTGGATGTATTGGGGGTGATGGAGTTCCTGGATGTATTCCAGGGGGATTCAGTTACTGCAGATATTCCAGGGGGATGGAGTTACTGGATGTATTCCGGGGGAATGGAGTTACTGGATGTATTCCGAGGAGATGGAGTTACTGGATGTATTCCAGGGAGATGGAGTTACTGGATGTATTTAGGGGTGATGGATTTACTGGATGTATTCCGGGGAGATGGAGTTACTGGATGTATTCTGGGGAGATGGAGTTACTGGATGTATTCCGGGTGAATGGAGTTACTGGATGTATTCCGGGGGGATGGAGTTACTGGATGTATTCAGGAGTGACTGGATTATTCCGGGGGGATGGAGTTACTGGATGTGCTCCAGGGATACGGAGTGCCTGGATGTATTCCGAGGGAGATGTAGTTACTGGATGTATTGGGGGTGATGGAGTTCCTGGATGTATTCCAGGGGGATGGAGTTACTGCAGATATTCCAGGGGGATGGAGTTACTGGATGTAATCCGAGGAGATGGAGTTACTGGATGTAATCCGAGGAGATGGAGTTACTGGATGTATTCCAGGGAGATGGAGTTACTGGATGCATTTATGGGGGATGGATTTACTGGATGTATTCCAGGGAGTTGGAGTTACTGGATGTATTCTGGGGAGATGGAGTTACTGAATGTATTCCGGGTGAATGGAGTTACTGGATGTATTCCGGGGGGATGGAGTTACTGGATGTATTCCGAGGTGGATGGAGTTATTGGATGTATTCAGTAGTTACTGGATATATTCCGGGAAGATGGAGTTACTGGATGTATTCCGAGGGGATGCAGTTACTGGATGTATACTGGGGAGATGGAGGTACTGGATGTAATCAGGAATTACTGGATGTATTCCGGGGAGATGGAGTTGCTGGATGCATTCCAGGGAGATGGAGTTACTGGATATATAGTGGGGGCATGGAGTTACTGGATGTATTCCGGGAAGATAGAGTTACTGGATGTATTCCGGGGATTTAGAGTTACTGGATGTATTCCGGGGGGATGTAGTTACTGGATGTATTCTGCGGTGGATGGAATTACGGGATGTATTCCAGGGGGATGGAGTTACTGGACATATTCCGGGGGGATGGAGTTACTGGATGTATTCCAGGGGATTCGAGTTACTGGATGTATTCCGAGGGGGATGGAGGTATTGGATGTATCCTGTAGTTACTGGATGTATTCCAAGGGGATGGAGTTGCTGTATGTATTCCGGGGAGATGGAGTTAATGGATGTATTCTGGGGAGATGGAGTTACTGGATGTATTCCGGGTGAATGGAGTAACTGGATGTATTCCGGGGGGATGGAGATACTGGATGTATTTTGAGGTGGATGGAGCTACTGGATGTATTCCGGGCAGTAGGAGTTTCTGGATGTATTCCGGGGAGATGGAGTTGCTGGATACATTCCAGGGAGATGGAGTTACTGGATATATACTGGGGGGATGGAGTTACTGGATGTATTCTGAGGTGGATGGAGTTACGTGATGTATTCCAGGGGGATGGAGTTACTGTATATATTCCGGGGGGATGGAGTTACTGGATGCATTCCGGGGGATTCGAGTTACTGGATGTATTCCAGGGGGATGGAGTTACTGTATATATTCCGGGGGGATGGATTTATTGGATGTATTCCGGGGGGATAGAGTTACTGGATGTATTCCGAGGAGGTTGAGTTACAGGATGTATTCCGGAGGGATGGAGTTACTGGATGTATTCTGAGGTGGGTGGAGTTACTGGATGTATTCTGGGAGATTGTGTTACTGGATGTATTTCGGGGAGATGGAGTTACTGGATGTATTCCGGGGAGAAGGAGTTACTGGATGTATTCCGGGGAGATGGAGTTACTGGATGTATTCCGATAGGGATGGAGGTACTGGATGAATTCCGGGGAGATGGAGTTACTGGATGCTTTCCAGGGGGATGGATTTACTAGATGTATTCTTGGGAGTTGGAGTTACTGGATGTATTCAGGAGTTACTGGATTATTCCGGGTTGGATGGAGTTACTGGATGTGCTCCAGTGATACAGAGTGCCTGGATGTATTCCGGGGGGATGGAGTTACTGGATGTATTCCGAGGAGATGGAGTTACTGGATGTATTCCAGGGAGATGGAGTTACTGGATGTATTCAGGGGGGATGGATTTACTGGATTTATTCCGGGGAGATGGAGGTACTGGATGTATTCTGGGGAGATGGAGTTACTGGATGTATTCCGGGTGAATGGAGTTACTGGATGTATTCCGGGGGGATGGAGTTACTGGATGTATTCCGAGGGGGATGGAGTTATTGGATGTATTCAGTAGTTACTGGATGTATTCCGGGGAGATGGAGTTACTGGATGTATTTCGAGGGGATGGAGTTACGGGATGTATTCCAGGAGGATGGAGATACTGGATGTATTCCGGGGGGATGGAGTTACTTGATGTATTCTGGTGGGATGGAGTTACTGGATGTATTCCGAGGAGATGGAGTTACTCGATGTATTCCAGGAAGATGGAGTTACTGGATGTATTCAGGGGGGAGGGATTTACTGGATTTATTCCGGGGAGATGGAGTTACTGGATGTATTCTGGGGAGATGGAGTTACTGGATGTATTCAGGGGGGAGGGATTTACTAGATGTATTCCAGGGGGATGGATTTACTAGATGTATTTTGGGGAGATGGAGTTACTGGATGTATTCAGGAGTTACTGGATTATTCCGGGGGGATGGAGTTACTGGATGTGCTCCAGGGATACGGAGTGCCTGGATGTATTCCGAGGGGGATGTAGTTACTGGATGTATTGGGGGTGATGGAGTTCCTGGATGTATTCCAGGGGGATGGAGTTACTGCAGATATTCCAGGGGGATGGAGTTACTGGATGTATTCCGGGGGGATGGTGTTACTGGATGTATTCCGAGGAGATGGAGTTGCTGGATGTATTCCAGGGAGATGGATTTACTGGATGTATTTAGGGGTGATGGATTTACTGGATGTATTCCGGGAGGATGGAGTTCCTGGATGTATTCCGGGGGGATGGAGTTACTGGATGTATTCCGGAGGGATGGTGTTACTGGATGTATTCCGTGGGAGATGGAGTTACTGGATGTATTCCGGGGGGATGGTGTTACTGGATGCATTCCGAGGAGATGTAGTTACTGGATGTATTCCGGGGGAATGGAGTTACTGGAAGTATTCCGGGGAGAAGGAGTTACTAGATGTATTCCAGGGAGATGGAGTTACTGGATCTATTCCGGGGGGATGCAGTTACTGGATGTATTCCGGGGGGAAAGAGTTACTGTATGTATTCTGAGGGGGATGGAGTTACTGGATGTATTCAGTAGTTACTGGATGTATTCCGGGGAGATGGAGTTACTGGATGTATTCCGGGGGGATGGAGTTACTGGATGTATTCCGGAGAGTTGGAGTTACTGGATGTATTCTGAGGTGGATGGAGTTACTGGATGTGTTCCAGGGGGATGGAGTTTCTGGATGTATTCTGGGAGATGGAGTTACTGGATGTATTCCGGGGAGAAGGAGTTGCTGTATGTATTCTGAGATGGATGGAGTTACTGGATGTATTCCGGGGGGATGGAGTTACTGGATGTATTCCGGGGAGATGCACTTACTGGATGTATTCCGGAATGATGGAGTTACTGGATGTATTCCGAGGAGATGGAGTTCCTGGATGTATTCCAAGGGGAAGGAGTTACTGGATGTATTCCAGGGTGATGGAGTTACTGGATGTATTCCGAGGGGGATGGAGTTATGGGATGTATTCAGTAGTTACTGGATGTATTCCGGGGAGATTGAGTTACGTGATGTATTCCGGAGGGATGGATTTACTGGATGTATTCTGAGGAGGATGCAGTTACTGGATGTATTCCGGGGAGAAAGAGTTACTGGATGAAGTCCGGCGAGATGGAGTTTCTGGATTTATTCCGCGGAGATGGAGTTACTGGATGTATTCCAGGGAGTTGGAGTTACTGGATGTATTCTGGGGGGATGGAGTTACTGGATGTATTTTGAGGTGGTTGGATGTTACTGGATGTATTCCAGGGGGTTGGAGTTACAGAATGTATTCTGGTAGATGGAGTTACTGGATGTATTTTGGGGAAATGGAGGTTCTGGGTGTATTCCGGGGTGATGGAGTTGCTGTATGTATTCTGAGGTGGATGGAGTTGCTGGATGTATTCCAGGTGGATGGAGGTACTGAATGTATTCCGGGAAGATGGAGGTACTGGATGTATTCTGTGGGAATGGAGTTACTGGATGTATTCTGGGGAGATTGGGTTACTGGATTTATTCCAGGAAGATAGAGTTACTGGATGTATTTCGGGGAGTGAGAGTTACTGGATGTATTTCGGGGGGATGTAGTTACTGTATGTATTCCGAGGTGGATGGAGTTACGGGATGTATTCCAGGGGAATGGAGTTACTGGATGTATTCTGGGGGGATGCAGTTACTGGATGTATTCCGGGGGGATGGAGTTACTGGATGTATTCTGGGGGATTCGAGTTACTGGATGTATTCCAAGGGGGATGGAGTTATTGGATGTATTCTGTAGTTACTGGATGTATTCCGGGCAGGTGGAGTTACTGGATGTATTCTGAGGAGATTGAGTTACAGGATGTATTCCGGAGGGATGGAGTTACTGGATGTATTCTGAGGTGTATGGAGCTACTGGATGTATTCCGGGCGGATGGAGATACTGGATGTATTCTGAGGTGGATGGAGCTACTGGATGTAATCCTGGCAGAAGGATTTTCTGGATGTATTCCGGGGAGATGGAGTTGCTGGATGTATTCCAGGGAGAGGGAGTTACTGGATGTATTCTCGGGGGATGGAGTTACTGGATGTATTCCGGGAAGATAGAGTTACTGGATGTATTCCGGGGATTTAGAGTTTCTGGATGTATTCCGGGGGGATGTAGTTACTGGATGTATTCTGAGGTGTATGGAGCTACTGGATGTATTCCGGGCGGATGGAGATACTGGATGTATTCTGAGGTGGATGGAGCTACTGGATGTAATCCTGGCAGAAGGATTTTCTGGATGTATTCCGGGGAGATGGAGTTGCTGGATGTATTCCAGGGAGAGGGAGTTACTGGATGTATTCTCGGGGGATGGAGTTACTGGATGTATTCCGGGAAGATAGAGTTACTGGATGTATTCCGGGGATTTAGAGTTTCTGGATGTATTCCGGGGGGATGTAGTTACTGGATGTATTCTGAGGTGGATGGAGTTACGGGATGTATTCCAGGGGGATGGAGTTACTGGATATATTCCGGGGGGATGGAGTTACTGGATGTATTCCGGGGGATTCGAGTTACTGGATGCATTCCGAGGAGGATGGAGTTATTGGATGTATTCTGTAGTTACTGGATGCATTCTGGGGAGATGGGGTTACTGGATGTATTCCGGGGGGACAGAGTTACTGGATATATTCCTGGCAGATGGAGTTACTGGATGTATTCCGGGGGGATGGAGTTACTGGATGTATTCCGAGGAGATGGAGTTACTGGATTATTCCGGGGGTATGGAGTTACTGGATGTGCTCCAGGGATACGGAGTGCCTGTATGTATTCCGAGGGGGATGTAGTTACTGGATGTATTGGGGGTGATGCAGTTCCTGGATGTATTCCAGGGGGATGGAGTTACTGCAGATATTCCAGGGGGATGGAGTTACTGGATGTATTCCGGGGGGATGGAGTTACTGGATGTATTCCGAGGAGATGGAGTTACTGGATGTATTCCAGGGAGATGGAGTTACTGGATGTATTTAGGGGTGATGGATTTACTGGATGTATTCCGGGTGAATGGAGTTACTGGATGTATTCCGGGGGGATGGAGTTACTGGATGTATTCCGAGGGGGATGGAGTTATTGGATGTAATCAGTAGTTACTGGATGTATTCCGGGTGAATGGACTTACTGGATGTATTCCGGGGAGATAGAGTTACAGGATGTATTCCAAGGGGATGGAGTTACGGGATGTATTCCAGGAGGATGGAGATACTGGATGTATTCCGGGGGGATGGAGTTACTTGATGTATTCCGGGGGGATGGGGTTACTGGATGTATTCTGAGGATATGGAGTTGCTCGATGTATTCAGGGGAGATGGAGTTACTGGATGTATTCAGGGGGGAGGCATTTACTGGATTTATTCCGGGGAGATGGAGTTACTGGATCTATTCCTGGGGGATGGAGTTACTGGATGTATTCCGAGTGGGATGGAGTTATTGAATGTATTCAGTAGTTACTGGATGTATTCCAAGGGTATGGAGATACTGGATGTATTCTGGGAGATGGAGTTACTGGATTTATTCCAGGGAGATGGAGTTACTGGATGTATTCCGGGGAGATGGAGTTACTGGATGTATTCCGAGGAGATGGAGTTACTGGATGTATTCCGGGGAGATGGATTTACTGGATATATTTCGGGGAGATGGAGTTACTGGATGTATTCCGGGGGGATGCAGTTACTGGATGTATACTGGGGAGATGGAGTTACTGGATGTAATCAGGAATTGCTGGATGTATTCTGGGGAGATGAGGTTACTGAATGTATTCCGGGGAGATGGAGTTACTGGATGTATTCCGAGGGGGAAAGAGTTACTGGATGTATTCCGAGGGGATGGAGTTACTGGATGTATTCCGGAGGATTGGAGTTACTGGATGTATTCTGAGGTGGATGGGGTTACTGGCTGTATTCCAGGGGGATGGAGTTACTGGATGTATTCTGGGAGATGGAGTTCCTAGATGTATTCCGGGGAGATGGAGTTCGTGGATGTATTCCGGGGAGAAGCAGTTACTGGATGTATTCCGGGGAGATGGAATTACTGGATGTATTCCAAGGAGATGGAGTTACTGGATGTATTCCGGGGGATGGAGTTACGAGATGTATTCTCAGGTGGATGGAGTTACTAGATGTATTCCAGGGAGATGGATTTACTGGATGTATTCCGGGGAGATGGACTTACTGGATGTATTCCGGAGTGACAGAGTTACTGGATGTATTCCGAGGAGATGGTGTTCCTGGATATATTCCAGGGGGATGGAGTTACTGGATGTATTCCAGGGGGATGGAGTTGCTGTATGTATTCTGAGGTGGATGGAGTTAATGGATGTATTCCGTGGGGATGGAGTTACTGGATGTACTCCGTGGAGATGGAGTTACTGGGTGTATTCCGGGGAGATGGAGCTACTGGAAGTATTCCGGGGAGATGCTGATACTAAATGTATTCCGAGGAGATGGAGTTACTGGATGTATTCCGGGGAGATGGAGTTACTGGATGTATTCCAAGGAGATGGGGTTAGTGGATGTATTCCGGGGAGATGGATTTATTGGATATATTTCAGGTAGATGGAGTTACTGGATGTATTCCGGGGGGATGCAGTTACTGGATGTATACTGGGGAAATGGAGTTACTGGATGTATTCCGGCGGATGGAGTTACTAGATGTATTCTCAGGTGGATGGAGTTAGTAGATGTATTCCAGGGAGATGGAGTTACTGGATGTATTCCGGGGAGATGGACTTACTGGATGTATTCCGGAGTGATGGAGTTACTGGATGTATTCTGAGGTTTGGTGTTCCTGGAAATATTCCAGGGGGATGGAGTTACTGGATGTATTCCAGGGGGATGGAGTTGCTGTATGTATTCTGAGGTGGATGGAGTTAATGGATGTATTCCGTGCGGATGGAGTTACTGGATGTACTCCGTGGAGATGGAGTTACTGGGTGTATTCCGGGGAGATGGAGCTACTGGAAGTATTCCGGGGAGATAATGATACTAAATGTATTCCGAGGAGATGGAGTTACTGGATGTATTCCGAGGAGTTGGAGTTACTGGATGTATTCCGGGGAGATGGAGTTACTGGAAGTATTCCAGGGAGAAGGAGTTACTGGATGAATTCCGGGGAGATGGAGTTACTGGATCTATTCCAGGGGGATGGAGTTACTGGATGTATTCCGGAGGGATGGAGTTACTGGATCTATTCCTGGGGGATGGAGTTGCTGGATGTATTCCGAGGGGGATGGAGTTATTGAATGTATTCAGTAGTTACTGGATGTATTCCAAGGGGATGGAGTTACTGGATGTATTCTGGGAGATAGAGTTACTGGATGTACTCCGGGGAGATGGAGTTATTGGATGTATTCCGGGAAGATCGAGTTAGTGGATGTATTCCGAGGAGATGGTGTTACTGGATGTATTCCAGGGAGATGGATTTACTGGATATATTTCAGGGAGATGGAGTTACTGGATGTATTCCGGGGGGATGCAGTTACTGAATGTATACTGGGGAGATGGAGTTACTGGATGTAATCAGGAATTACTGGATGTATTCTGGGGAGATGGAGTTACTGAATGTATTCCGGGGAGATGGAGTTACTGGATGTATTCCGAGGGGGAAGGAGTTACTGGATGTATTCCAGCGAGATGGAGTTACTGTATGTATTCAGGGGGGATGGACTTACTGGATGTATTTCGGAGTGATGGATTTACTGGATGTATTCCGAGGAGATGGTGCTCCTGGATATATTCCAGAGGGATGGAGTTACTGGATGTATTCCAGGGGGATGGATTTCCTGTATGTATTCTGAGGTGGATGGAGTTAATGGATGTATTCCGTGGGGATAGAGTTACTGGATGTACTCCGTGGAGATGGAGTTACTGGGTGTATTCCGGGGAGATGGAGCTACTGGAAGTATTCCGGGGAGTTGATGATACTAAATGTATTCCGAGGAGATGGAGTTACTGGATGTATTCTGGGGAGATTGAGTTACTGGGTGTATTCCAGGGGGATGGAGTTACAGGATGTATTCAGGGGGGATGGAGTTACTGAATGTATTCCAGGGGGATGGAGTTCCTGGATGTATTCCGCGGAGGGATGTAGTTACTGGATGTATTCCGAGGAGATGAAGTTACAGGATGTATTCTGGGGGGATGGAGTTACTGCATGTATTCCGTGGGAGATGGAGTTACTGCATGTATTCCGGGGGGATGGAGTTACAGGATGTATTCCGGGCGGATGGTGTTATTGGATGTATTCCATGGGAGATGGAGTTACTGGATGTATTTCTGGGGGATGGTGTTACTGGATGCATTCCAAGGACATGGAGTTACTGGATGTATTCCTGGGAGATGGAGTTACTGGATCTATTCCAGGGGGATGGAGTTACTGGATGTATTCCGGGGGGATGGAGTTACTGGATGTATTCCGAGGGGGATGGAGTTATTGGATGTATTAGGTAGTTGCTGGATGTATTCCGGGGAGATGGAGTTACTGGATATATTCCGGGGCGATGGAGTTACTGGATGTATTCCGGGGGGATCGAGTTACTGGGTGTATACTGGAGACATGGAGTTACTGGATGTATTGAGGAGTTACTGGATTATTCCAGGGGGATGGAGTTACTGGGTGTATTCCGGGGAGATAGAGTTACTGGATGTATTCCGGGTGATGTATTTACTGGATGTATTCCCAGGTGGATGGAGTTACTGGATGTAATACAGGGGGATGGTGTTACTGGATGTATTCCGGGGGGATGGAGTTACTGGATGTATTCCGGGCGGATGGTGTTATTGGATGTATTCCGTGGGAGATGGAGTTACTAGATGTATTTCTGGGGGATGGTGTTACTGGATGCATTCCGAGGAGATGGAGTTACTGGATGTATTCCGGGGGAATGGAGTTACTGGAAGTATTCCGGGGAGAAGGAGTTACTGTATGTATTCCGGGGTGATGGAGTTACTGGATCTATTCCAGGGGGATGGAGTTACTGGATGTATTCCGGGGGGAAGGAGTTACTGGATGTATTCCGAGGGGGATGGAGTTATTGCATGTATTCAGTCGTTACTAGATGTATTCCGGGGAGATGGAGTTACTGGATGTATTCCGGGGGGATGCAGTTACTGGATGTATACTGGGGACATGGAGTTACTGGATGTATTCAGGAGTTACTGGTTGTATTCCGGGAAGATGGAGTTGCTCGATGTATTCCGGGCGGATGGAGTTAATGGATGTATTCTTGGGGGATGGATTTAATGGATTTATTCCAAGGGGGATGGAGTTATTGGATGTATTCAGTAGTTACTAGATGTATTGAGGTGGATAGAGTTTCTGGATGAATTCCGAGGAGATGGAATTACTGGATGTATTCTGGGTGGATGGAGTTACTGTATGTATTCCGAGGAGTTGGAGTTACTGGATGTATTCCGTGGAGATGGAGTTACTGGATGTATTGAGGCGTTACTGGATTCTTCCAGGGTGATGGAGTTGCTGGGTGTATTCCGGGGAGATAGAGTTACTGGATGTATTCCGGGGAGATGTAGTTGCTGGATGTATTCCCAGGTGGATGGAGTTACTGGATGTATTCCAGGGGAATGGAGTTACTGTAGGTATTCCGGGGGGATGGAGTTACTGGATGTATTCTGAGGTGGATGGAGTTACGGGATGTATTCCAGGGGGATGGAGTTACTGTATATATTCCGGGGGGATGGAGTTACTGGATGCATTCCGGGGGATTCGAGTTACTGGATGTATTCCAGGGGGATGGAGTTACTGTATATATTCCGGGGGGATGGATTTACTGGATGTATTCCGGGGGGATAGAGTTACTGGATGTATTCCGAGGAGGTTGAGTTACAGGATGTATTCCGGAGGGATGGAGTTACTGGATGTATTCTGAGGTGGATGGAGTTACTGGATGTATTCTGGGGAGATGGAGTTACTGGATGTAATCAGGAATTACTGGATGTATTCTGGGGAGATGGAGTTACTGGATGTATTGCAAGGGGATGGAGTTGCTGTATGTATTCCAGGGGGATGGAGTTAATGGATGTATTCTGGGGAGATGGTGCTACTGGATGTATTCAGGAGTTACTGGATGTATTCCGGGGAGATGGAGTTACTGGATGTATTCCGGGAGGATGGAGTTACTGCATGTATTCCGGGGGGATGCAGTTACTGGATGTATACTGGGGAGATGGAGTTACTGGATGTAATCAGGAATTACTGGATGTATTCTGCGGAGATGGAGTTACTGGATGTATTCTGGGGAGATGGAGTTACTGGAGGTATTCCGGGTGAATGGAGTTACTGGATGTATTCCAGGGAGATAGAGTTACAGGATGTATTCCAAGGGGATGGATTTACGGGATGTATTCCCGGAGGATGGAGTTACTGGATGTATTCTGGGGGGATAGAGTTACTTGATGTATTCCGGGGGGATGGGGTTAATGGATGTATTCCGGGGAGATGGACTTACTGGATGTATTCCGGGATGATGGAGTTACTGGATGTATTCCGAGGAGATGGAGTTCCTGGATGTATTCCAGGGGGAAGGAGTTACTGGATGTATTCCAGGGTGATGGAGTTTCTGGATGTATTCCGAGGGGGATGGAGTTATTGGATGCATTCAGTAGTTACTGGATGTACTCCGGGGAGATTGAGTTACGTGATGTATTCCGGAGGGATGGATTTACTGGATGTATTCTGAGAGAATGGAGTTACTGGATGTATTCCGGGGAGATCGAGTTACTGGATGTGTTCCGAGGAGATGTAGTTACTGGATGTATTCCGGGGAGATGGATTTACTGGACATATTTCAGGGAGATGGAGTTACTGGATATATTCCGGGGGGATGCAGTTACTGGATGTATACTGGGGAGATGGAGCTACTGGATGTAATCAGGAATTACTGGATGTATTCTGGGAGATGGAGTTGCTGGATGTATTCCGAGGAGATGGAGTTCCTGGATATATTCCTGGGAGATGGAGTTACTGGATGTATTCTGGGGGGATGGAGTTACTGGATGTATTCCCGGGTGAGGAGTTATGGATTTATTCTGGGGGGATGGAGTTACTGGATGTATTCCGAGGGGGATAGAGTTATTGGATGTATTCAGTAGTTACTGGATGTATTGAGGTGGATGGAGTTACTGTATGTATTCCGAGGAGATGGAGTTACTGGAGGTATTCCGTGGAGATGGAGTAACTGGATGTATTCCGTGGGGATGGAGTTACTGGATGTATTCCGGGGTGATCGAGTTACTGGATGTATACTGGGGAGATGGAGTTACTGGATGTATTCTGGAGTTACTGGATTATTCCAGGAGGATGGAGTTACTGGGTGTATTCCGGGGAAATAGAGTTACTGAATGTATTCCGGGGAGATGTAGTTACTGGATGTATTCCCAGGTGGGTGGATTTAGTGGATGTATTCCAGGGGGATTGAGTTACAGGATGTATTCCGGAGGGATTGAGTTACTGGATGTATTCCGGAGGGATGGTGTTACTGGATGTATTCCGTGGGAGATGGAGTTACTGGATGTATTCCGGGGGGATGGTGTTAGTGGATGCATTCCGAGGAGATGTAGTCACTGGATGTATTCCGGGGGGATGGAGTTACTGGAAGTATTCCGGGGAGAAGGAGTTACTGGATGTATTCCAGGGAGATGGAGTTACTGGATCTATTCCAGGGGGATGCAGTTACTGGATGTATTCCAGGGGGATTGAGTTACAGGATGTATTCCGGAGGGATGGAGTTACTGGATGTTTTCTGAGGTGGATGGAGTTACTGGATGTATTCCAGGGGAATGGAGTTACTGGATGTATTCTGGGAGATTGTGTTACTGGATGTATTTCGGGGAGATGGAGTTACTGGATGTATTCCGGGGAGAAGGAGTTACTGGATGTATTCCGGGGAGATGGAGTTACTGGATGTATTCCGAGGAGATGGAGTTACTGGGTGTATTCTGGGGGGATGGAGTTACTGGATGTATTCAGGGGAGATGGAGTTACTGGATGTATTCCGATGGGGATGGAGTTACTGGATGTATTCCGGGGAGATGGATTTACTGGATGTATTCCAGGGGGATGGATTTACTGGATGTATTCCAAGGGTGATGGAGTTATTGGATGTATTCTGTAGTTACTTGATGTATTCCGGGGAGATGGAGTTACTGGATGTATTCTGAGGAGACTGAGTTACAGGATGTATTCCGGAGGGATGGAGTTACTGGATGTATTCTGAGGTGGATGGAGTTACTGGATGTATTCCGGGGGGATGGAGATACTGGATGTATTCTGAGGTGGATGGAGTTACTGGATGCATTCCGGGGAGATGGAGTTGCTGGATGCATTCCAGAGAGAGGGAGTTACTGGATGTATTCTGGGGGGATGGAGTTACTGGATGTATTCCGGGAAGATAGAGTTACTGGATGTATTCCGGGGATTTAGAATTACTGGATGTATTCCGGGGATTTAGAGTTACTGGATGTATTCCGGGGAGATGTAGTTACTGGATGTATTCTGAGGTGGATGGAGTTGCGGGATGCATTCCAGGGGGATGGAGTTACTGGATATATTCCGGGGGAATGGAGTTACTGGATGTATTCTGGGAGATTGTGTTACTGGATGTATTTCGGGGAGATGGAGTTACTGGATGTATTCCGGGGAGAAGGAGTTACTGGATATATTCCTGGCAGATGGAGTTACTGGATGTATTCTGATGGGGATGGAGTTACTGGATGTATTCCGGGGAGATGGAGTTACTGGATGTATTCCAGGGGGATAGATTTACTAGATGTATTCTGGGGAGATGGAGTTACTGGATGTATTCAGGAGTTACCGGATTATTCCGGGGGGATGGAGTTACTGGATGTGCTCCAGGGATACGGAGTGCCTGGATGTATTCCGAGGGGGATGTAGTTACTGGATGTATTGGGCGTGATGGAGTTCCTGGATTATTCCAGAGGGATGGACTTAATGCAGATATTCCAGGGGGATGAAGTTACTGGATGTATTCCGGGGGGATGGAGTTACTGGATGTATTCCGAGGAGATGGAGTTACTGGATGTATTCCAGGGAGATGGAGTTACTGGATGCATTCAGGGGGGATGGATTTACTGGATGTATTCCGGGGAGATGGATTTACTGGATGTATTCTGGGGAGATGGAGTTACTGGATGTATTCCGGGTGAATGGAGTTACTGGATGTATTCCGGGATGATAGAGTTACAGGATGTTTTCCAGGGGGATGGAGTTACGGCATGTATTCCAGGAGGATGAAGTTACTGGATGTATTCCGGGGGGATGGAGTTACTTGATGTATTCCGGGGAGATGGAGTTACTGGATCTATTCCTGGGGGATGGAGTTGCTGGATGTATTCCGAGGGGGATGGAGTTATTGAATGTATTCAGTAGTTACTGGATGTATTCCAAGGGGATGGAGTTACTGGATGTATTCTGGGAGATAGAGTTACTGGATGTACTCCGGGGAGATGGAGTTACTGGATGTATTCCGGGAAGATCGAGTTAGTGGATGTATTCCGAGGAGATGGTGTTACTGGATGTATTCCAGGGAGATGGATTTACTGGATATATTTCAGGGAGATGGAGTTACTGGATGTATTCCGGGGGGATGCAGTTACTGAATGTATACTGGGGAGATGGAGTTACTGGATGTAATCAGGAATTACTGGATGTATTCTGGGGAGATGGAGTTACTGAATGTATTCCGGGGAGATGGAGTTACTGGATGTATTCCGAGGGGGAAGGAGTTACTGGATGTATTCCAGCGAGATGGAGTTACTGTATGTATTCAGGGGGGATGGACTTACTGGATGTATTTCGGAGTGATGGATTTACTGGATGTATTCCGAGGAGATGGTGCTCCTGGATATATTCCAGAGGGATGGAGTTACTGGATGTATTCCAGGGGGATGGATTTCCTGTATGTATTCTGAGGTGGATGGAGTTAATGGATGTATTCCGTGGGGATAGAGTTACTGGATGTACTCCGTGGAAATGGAGTTACTGGGTGTATTCCGGGGAGATGGAGCTACTGGAAGTATTCCGGGGAGTTGATGATACTAAATGTATTCCGAGGAGATGGTGTTACTGGATGTATTCTGGGGAGATTGAGTTACTGGGTGTATTCCAGGGGGATGGAGTTACAGGATGTATTCAGGGGGGATGGAGTTACTGGATCTATTCCAGGGGGATGGAGTTACTGGATGTATTCCGGGGGGATGGAGTTACTGGATGTATTCCGAGGGGGATGGAGTTATTGGATGTATTAGGTAGTTGCTGGATGTATTCCGGGGAGATGGAGTTACTGGATATATTCCGGGGCGATGGAGTTACTGGATGTATTCCGGGGGGATCGAGTTACTGGATGTATTCCGGGTGATGTATTTACTGGATGTATTCCCAGGTGGATGGAGTTACTGGATGTAATACAGGGGGATGGTGTTACTGGATGTATTCCGGGGGGATGGAGTTACTGGATGTATTCCGGGCGGATGGTGTTATTGGATGTATTCCGTGGGAGATGGAGTTACTAGATGTATTTCTGGGGGATGGTGTTACTGGATGCATTCCGAGGAGATGGAGTTACTGGATGTATTCCGGGGGAATGGAGTTACTGGAAGTATTCCGGGGAGAAGGAGTTACTGTATGTATTCCGGGGTGATGGAGTTACTGGATCTATTCCAGGGGGATGGAGTTACTGGATGTATTCCGGGGGGAAGGAGTTACTGGATGTATTCCGAGGGGGATGGAGTTATTGCATGTATTCAGTCGTTACTAGATGTATTCCGGGGAGATGGAGTTACTGGATGTATTCCGGGGGATGCAGTTACTGGATGTATACTGGGGACATGGAGTTACTGGATGTATTCAGGAGTTACTGGTTGTATTCCGGGAAGATGGAGTTGCTCGATGTATTCCGGGCGGATGGAGTTAATGGATGTATTCTTGGGGGATGGATTTAATGGATTTATTCCAAGGGGGATGGAGTTATTGGATGTATTCAGTAGTTACTAGATGTATTGAGGTGGATAGAGTTTCTGGATGAATTCCGAGGAGATGGAATTACTGGATGTATTCTGGGTGGATGGAGTTACTGTATGTATTCCGAGGAGTTGGAGTTACTGGATGTATTCCGTGGAGATGGAGTTACTGGATGTATTGAGGCGTTACTGGATTCTTCCAGGGTGATGGAGTTGCTGGGTGTATTCCGGGGAGATAGAGTTACTGGATGTATTCCGGGGAGATGTAGTTGCTGGATGTATTCCCAGGTGGATGGAGTTACTGGATGTATTCCAGGGGAATGGAGTTACTGTAGGTATTCCGGGGGGATGGAGTTACTGGATGTATTCTGAGGTGGATGGAGTTACGGGATGTATTCCAGGGGGATGGAGTTACTGTATATATTCCGGGGGGATGGAGTTACTGGATGCATTCCGGGGGATTCGAGTTACTGGATGTATTCCAGGGGGATGGAGTTACTGTATATATTCCGGGGGATGGATTTACTAGATGTATTCCGGGGGGATAGAGTTACTGGATGTATTCCGAGGAGGTTGAGTTACAGGATGTATTCCGGAGGGATGGAGTTACTGGATGTATTCTGAGGTGGATGGAGTTACTGGATGTATTCTGGGAGATTGTGTTACTGGATGTATTCCGGGGAGATGGAGTTACTGGATATATTCCTGGCACATGGAGTTACTGGATGTATTCCGGGGGGATGGAGTTACTGGATGTATTCCGAGGAGATGGAGTTACTGGATGTATTGCAGGGAGATGGAGTTACTGGATGTATTCAGGGGGGATGGATTTACTGGATTTATTCCGGGGAGATGGAGTTACTGGATGTATTCTGGGGAGATGGAGTTACTGGATGTATTCCGGGTGAATGGAGTTACCGGATGTATTCCGGGGAGATAGAGTTACAGGATGTATTCCAAGGGGATGGAGTTACGGGATGTATTCCAGGAGGATGGAGATACTGGATGTATTCCGGGGGGATGGAGTTACTTGATGTATTCCGGGGGGATGGAGTTACTGGATGTATTCCGAGGAGATGGAGTTGCTCGATGTATTCCAGGGAGATGGAGTTACTGGATGTATTCATGGGGGAGGGATTTACTGGATGTATTCCGGGGAGATGGAGTTACTAGATGTATTCTGGGGAGATGGAGTTACTGGATGTATTCAGGGGGGAGGGATTTACTGGATGTATTCCAGGGGGATGGATTTACTAGATGTATTTTGGGGAGATGGAGTTACTGGATGTATTCAGGAGTTACTGGATTATTCCGGGGGGATGGAGTTACTGGATGTGCTCCAGGGATACGGGGTGTCTGGATGTATTCCGAGGGGGATGTAGTTACTGGATGTATTGGGGGTGATGGAGTTCCTGGATGTATTCCAGGGGGATGGAGTTACTGAAGATATTCCAGGGGGATGGAGTTATTGGATGTATTCCGGGGGGATGGAGTTACTGGATGTATTCCGAGGAGATGGAGTTACTGGATGTATTCCAGGGAGATGGAGTTACTGGATGTATTTAGGGGGGATGGATTTACTGGATGTATTCCGGGGAGATGGAGTTACTGGATGTATTCCAGGGAGATGGAGTTACTGGATGTATTTAGGGGGGATGGATTTACTGGATGTATTCCGGGGGGATGGAGTTACTGGATGTATTCCGAGGGGGATGGAGTTATTGGATGTATTCAGTAGTTACTGGATGTATTCCGGGGAGATGGAGTTACTGGATGTATTCCGAGGGGATGCAGTTACTGGATGTATACTGGGGAGATGGAGTTACTGGATGTAATCAGGAATTACTGGATGTATTTTGGGGAGATGGAGTTACTGGATGTATTCCAAGGGGTTGGAGTTGCTGTATGTATTCCAGGGAGATGGAGTTACTGGATGTATTCTGGGGAGATGGAGTTACTGGATGTATTCCGGGTGAATGGAGTTACTGGATGTATTCCGGGGGGATGGAGTTACTGGATGTATTCTGAGGTGGATGGACTTACTGGATGTATTCCAGGGGAATGGAGTTACTGGATGTATTCTGGGAGATTGTGTTACTGGATGTATTTTGGGGAGATGGAGTTACTGGATGTTTTCCGGGGAGAAGGAGTTACTTGATGTATTCCGGGGAGATGGAGTTACTGGATATATTCCTGGCAGATTGAGTTACTGGATGTATTCCGGGGGGATGGAGTTACTGGATGTATTCCGAGAAGATGGAGTTACTGGGTGTATTCTGGGGCGCTGGAGTTACTGGATGTATTCCGGGGAGATGGAGTTACTGGATGTATTCCGATGGGGATGGAGTTATTGGATGTATTCAGTAGTTACTGGATGTATTCCGGGGAGATGGAGTTACTGGATGTATTCCAGGGAGATGGAGTTACTGGATGTATTCAGGGGGGATGGAGTTGCTGGATGTATTCCGAGGAGATGGAGTTACTGGATGTATTCCAGGGAGATGGAGTTACTGGATGTATTCAGGGGGGATGGATTTACTGGATTTATTCCGGGGAGATGGAGTTACTTTATGTATTCTGGGGAGATGGAGTTACTGGATGTATTCCGGGTGAATGGAGTTACTGGATGTATTCCGGGGGGATGGAGTTACTGGATGTATTCTGAGGGGGATGGAGTTATTGGATGTATTCAGTAGTTACTGGATGTATTCCGGGGAGATGGAGTTACTGGATGTATTTCGAGGGGATGGAGTTACGGGATGTATTCCAGGAGGATGGAGATACTGGATGTATTCCGGGGGGATGGAGTTACTTGATGTATTCCGGTGGGATGGAGTTACTGGATGTATTCCGAGGAGATGGAGTTACTCGATGTATTCCAGGGAGATGGAGTTACTGGATGTATTCAGGGGGGAGGGATTTACTGGATGTATTCCGGGAGATGGAGTTACTGGATGTATTCTGGGGAGATGGAGTTACTGGATGTATTCAGGGGGGAGGGATTTACTAGATGTATTCCAGGGGGATGGATTTACTAGATGTATTTTGGGGAGATGGAGTTACTGGATGTATTCAGGAGTTACTGGATTATTCCGGGGGGATGGAGTTACTGGATGTGCTCCAGGGATACGGAGTGCCTGGATGTATTCCGAGGGGGATGTAGTTACTGGATGTATTGGGGGTGATGGAGTTCCTGGATGTTTTCCAGGGGGATGGCGTTACTGCAGATATTCCAGGGGGATGGAGTTACTGGATGTATTCCGGGGGGATGGTGTTACTGGATGTATTCCGAGGAGATGGAGTTGCTGGATGTATTCCAGGGAGATGGATTTACTGGATGTATTTAGGGGTGATGGATTTACTGGATGTATTCCGGGAGGATGGAGTTCCTGGATGTATTCCGGGGGGATGGAGTTACTGGATGTATTCCGGAGGGATGGTGTTACTGGATGTATTCCGTGGGAGATGGAGTTACTGGATGTATTCCGGGGGGATGGTGTTACTGGATGCATTCCGAGGAGATGTAGTTACTGGATGTATTCCGGGGGAATGGAGTTACTGGAAGTATTCCGGGGAGAAGGAGTTACTAGATGTATTCCAGGGAGATGGAGTTACTGGATCTATTCCGGGGGGATGCAGTTACTGGATGTATTCCGGGGGGAAAGAGTTACTGTATGTATTCTGAGGGGGATGGATTTACTGGATGTATTCAGTAGTTACTGGATGTATTCCGGGGAGATGGAGTTACTGGATGTATTCCGGGGGGATGGAGTTACTGGATGTATTCCGGAGAGTTGGAGTTACTGGATGTATTCTGAGGTGGATGGAGTTACTGGATGTGTTCCAGGGGGATGGAGTTTCTGGATGTATTCTGGGAGATGGAGTTACTGGATGTATTCCGGGGAGAAGGAGTTGCTGTATGTATTCTGATATGGATGGAGTTACTGGATGTATTCCGGGGGGATGCAGTTACTGGATGTATTCCGGGGAGATGGACTTACTGGATGTATTCTGGAATGATGGAGTTACTGGATGTATTCCGAGGAGATGGAGTTCCTGGATGTATTCCAAGGGGAAGGAGTTACTGGATGTATTCCAGGGTGATGGAGTTACTGGATGTATTCCGAGGGGGATGGAGTTATGGGATGTATTCAGTAGTTACTGGATGTATTCCGGGGAGATTGAGTTACGTGATGTATTCCGGAGGGATGGATTTACTGGATGTATTCTGAGGAGGATGCAGTTACTGGATGTATTCCGGGGAGAAAGAGTTACTGGATGAATTCCGGCGAGATGGAGTTTCTGGATTTATTCCGCGGAGATGGAGTTACTGGGTGTATTCCAGGGAGTTGGAGTTACTGGATGTATTCTGGAGGGATGGAGTTACTGGATGTAATTTGAGGTGGTTGGATGTTACTGGATGTATTCCAGGGGGTTGGAGTTACAGAATGTATTCTGGTAGATGGAGTTACTGGATGTATTTTGGGGAAATGGAGGTTCTGTGTGTATTCCAGGGGGATGGAGTTGCTGTATGTATTCTGAGGTGGATGGAGTTGCTGGATGTATTCCAGGTGGATGGAGGTACTGAATGTATTCCGGGAAGATGGAGGTACTGGATGTATTCTGTGGGAATGGAGTTACTGGATGTATTCTGGGGAGATGGAGTTACTGGATGTATTCCAGGAAGATAGAGTTACTGGATGTATTTCGGGGAGTGAGAGTTACTGGATGTATTTCGGGGGGATGTAGTTACTGTATGTATTCCGAGGTGGATGGAGTTACGGGATGTATTCCAGGGGAATGGAGTTACTGGATATATTCTGGGGGGATGCAGTTACTGGATGTATTCCGGGGGGATGGAGTTACTGGATGTATTCTGGGGGATTCGAGTTACTGGATGTATTCCAAGGGGGATGGAGTTATTGGATGTATTCTGTAGTTGCTGGATGTATTCCGGGGAGATGGAGTTACTGGATGTATTCTGAGGAGATTGAGTTACAGGATGTATTCCGGAGGGATGGAGTTACTGGATGTATTCTGAGGTGTATGGAGCTACTGGATGTATTCCGGGGGGATGGAGATACTGGATGTATTCTGAGGTGGATGGAGCTACTGGATGTATTCCTGGCAGAAGGAGTTTCTGGATGTATTCCGGGGAGATGGAGTTGCTGGATGTATTCCAGGGAGAGGGAGTTACTGGATGTATTCTCGGGGGATGGAGTTACTGGATGTATTCCGGGAAGATAGAGTTACTGGATGTATTCCGGGGATTTAGAGTTACTGGATGTATTCCGGGGGGATGTAGTTACTGGATGTATTCTGAGGTGGATGGAGTTACGGGATGTATTCCAGGGGGATGGAGTTACTGGATATATTCCGGGGGGATGGAGTTACTGGATGTATTCCGGCGGATTCGAGTTACTGGATGCATTCCGAGGGGGATGGAGTTATTGGATGTATTCTGTAGTTACTGGATGCATTCTGGGGAGATGGAGTTACTGGATGTATTCCGGGTGGATAGAGTTACTGGATATATTCCTGGCAGATGGAGTTACTGGATGTATTCCGGGGGGATGGAGTTACTGGATGTATTCCGAGGAGATGGAGTTACTGGGTGTATTCTGGGGGGATGGAGTTACTGGATTTATTCCGGGGAGATTGAGTTACTGGATGTATTCCGATGGGGATGGAGTTACTGGATGTATTCCGGGGAGATGGAGTTACTGGATGTATTCCAGGGGGATGGATTTACTATATGTATTTTGGGGAGATGCAGTTACTGGATGTATTCAGGACTTACTGCATTATTCCGGGGGGATGGAGTTACTGGATGTGCTCCAGGGATACGGAGTGCCTAGATGTATTCCGAGGGGGATGTAGTTACTGGATGTATTGGGGGTGATGCAGTTCCTGGATGTATTCCAGGGGGATGGAGTTACTGCAGATATTCCAGGGGGATGGAGTTACTGGATGTATTCCGGGGGGATGGAGTTACTGGATGTATTCCGAGGAGATGGAGTTACTGGATGTATTCCAGGGAGATGGAGTTTCTGGATGTATTTAGGGGTGATGGATTTACTGGATGTATTCCGGGGAGATGGGGTTACTGGACGTATTCTGGGGATATGGAGTTACTGAATGTATTCCGGGTGAATGGAGTTACTGGATGTATTCCGGGGGGTGGAGTTACTGGATGTATTCCGAGGGGGATGGAGTTATTGGATGTATTCAGTAGTTACTGGATGTATTCCGGGTGAATGGAGTTACTGGATGTATTCCGGGGAGATAGAGTTACAGGATGTATTCCAAGGGGATGGAGTTACGGGATGTATTCCAGGAGGATGGAGATACTGGATGTATTCCAGGGGGATGGAGTTACTTGATGTATTCCGGGGGGATGGAGTTACTGGATGTATTCCGAGGAGATGGAGTTACTCGATGTATTCCAGGGAGATGGAGTTACTGGATGTATTCAGGGGGGAGGGATTTACTGGATTTATTCCGGGGAGATGGAGTTACTGGATGTATTCTGGGGAGATGGAGTTACTGGATGTATTCCGGGGAGATAGAGTTACAGGATGTATTCCAGGGGGATGGAGTTACGGGATGTATTCCAGGAGGATGGAGTTACTGGATGTATTCCGGGGGGATGGAGTTACTTGATGTATTCCGGGGAGATGGAGTTACTGGATCTATTCCTGGGGGATGGAGTTACTGGATGTATTCCGAGTGGGATGGAGTTATTGATTGTATTCAGTAGTTACTGTATGTATTCCGGGGAGATGGAGTTACTGGATGTATTCCGAGGAGATGGAGTTACTGGACGTATTCCGGGGAGATGGATTTACTGGATATATTTCGGGGAGATGGAGTTACTGGATGTATTCCTGGGGGATGAAGTTAATGGATGTATACTGGGGAGATGGAGTTACTGGATGTAATCAGGAATTGCTGGATGTATTCTGGGGAGATGGAGTTACCGAATGTATTCCGGGGAGATGGAGTTACTGGATGTATTCCGAGTGGGAAGGAGTTACTGGATGTATTCCGAGGGGATGGAGTTACTGGATGTATTCCGGAGGATTGGAGTTACTGGATGTATTCTGAGGTGGATGGGGTTCCTGGCTGTATTCCAGGGGGATGGAGTTACTGGATGTATTCTGGGAGATGGAGTTCCTAGATGTATTCCGGGGAGATGGAGTTAGTGGATGTATTCCGGGGAGAAGCAGTTACTGGATGTATTCCGGAGTGACAGAGTTACTGGATGTATTCCGAGGAGATGGTGGTCCTGGATATATTCCGGGGGGTTGGATTTACTGGATGTATTCCAGGGGGATGGAGTTGCTGTATGTATTCTGAGGTGGATGGAGTTAATGGATGTATTCCGTGGGGATGGAGTTACTGGATGTACTCCGTGGAGATGGAGTTACTGGGTGTATTCCGGGGAGATGGAGCTACTGGAAGTATTCCGGGGAGATGATGATACTAAATGTATTCCGAGGAGATGGAGTTACTGGATGTATTCCGGGGAGATGGAGTTACGTGATGTATTCCGGAGGGATGGATTTACTGGATGTATTCTGAGGAGGATGCAGTTACTGGATGTATTCCGGGGAGAAAGAGTTACTGGATGAATTCCGGCGAGATGGAGTTTCTGGATTTATTCCGCGGAGATGGAGTTACTGGGTGTATTCCAGGGAGTTGGAGTTACTGGATGTATTCTAGGGGGATGGAGTTACTGGATGTAATTTGAGGTGGTTGGATGTTACTGGATGTATTCCAGGGGGTTGGAGTTACAGAATGTATTCTGGTAGATGGAGTTACTGGATGTATTTTGGGGAAATGGAGGTTCTGGGTGTATTCCAGGGGGATGGAGTTGCTGTATGTATTCTGAGGTGGATGGAGTTGCTGGATGTATTCCAGGTGGATGGAGGTACTGAATGTATTCCGGGAAGATGGAGGTACTGGATGTATTCTGTGGGAATGGAGTTACTGGATGTATTCTGGGGAGATGGAGTTACTGGATGTATTCCAGGAAGATAGAGTTACTGGATGTATTTCGGGGAGTGAGAGTTACTGGATGTATTTCGGGGGGATGTAGTTACTGTATGTATTCCGAGGTGGATGGAGTTACGGGATGTATTCCAGGGGCATGGAGTTACTGGATATATTCTGGGGGGATGCAGTTACTGGATGTATTCCGGGGGGATGGAGTTACTGGATGTATTCTGGGGGATTCGAGTTACTGGATGTATTCCAAGGGGGATGGAGTTATTGGATGTATTCTGTAGTTACTGGATGTATTCCGGGGAGATGGAGTTACTGGATGTATTCTGAGGAGATTGAGTTACAGGATGTATTCCGGAGGGATGGAGTTACTGGATGTATTCTGAGGTGTATGGAGCTACTGGATGTATTCCGGGGGGATGGAGATACTGGATGTATTCTGAGGTGGATGGAGCTACTGGATGTATTCCTGGCAGAAGGAGTTTCTGGATGTATTCCGGGGAGATGGAGTTGCTGGATGTATTCCAGGGAGAGGGAGTTACTGGATGTATTCTCGGGGGATGGAGTTACTGGATGTATTCCGGGAAGATAGAGTTACTGGATGTATTCCGGGGATTTAGAGTTACTGGATGTATTCCGGGGGGATGTAGTTACTGGATGTATTCTGAGGTGGATGGAGTTACGGGATGTATTCCAGGGGGATGGAGTTACTGGATATATTCCGGGGGGATGGAGTTACTGGATGTATTCCGGCGGATTCGAGTTACTGGATGCATTCCGAGGGGGATGGAGTTATTGGATGTATTCTGTAGTTACTGGATGCATTCTGGGGAGATGGAGTTACTGGATGTATTCCGGGTGGATAGAGTTACTGGATATATTCCTGGCAGATGGAGTTACTGGATGTATTCCGGGGGGATGGAGTTACTGGATGTATTCCGAGGAGATGGAGTTACTGGGTGTATTCTGGGGGGAAGGAGTTACTGGATTTATTCCGGGGAGATTGAGTTACTGGATGTATTCCGATGGGGATGGAGTTACTGGATGTATTCCGGGGAGATGGAGTTACTGGATGTATTCCAGGGGGATGGATTTACTAGATGTATTTTGGGGAGATGCAGTTACTGGATGTATTCAGGACTTACTGGATTATTCCGGGGGGATGGAGTTACTGGATGTGCTCCAGGGATACGGAGTGCCTGGATGTATTCCGAGGGGGATGTAGTTACTGGATGTATTGGGGGTGATGCAGTTCCTGGATGTATTCCAGGGGGATGGAGTTACTGCAGATATTCCAGGGGGATGGAGTTACTGGATGTATTCCGGGGGGATGGAGTTACTGGATGTATTCCGAGGAGATGGAGTTACTGGATGTATTCCAGGGAGATGGAGTTACTGGATGTATTTAGGGGTGATGGATTTACTGGATGTATTCCGGGGAGATGGGGTTACTGGATGTATTCTGGGGATATGGAGTTACTGAATGAATTCCGGGTGAATGGAGTTACTGGATGTATTCCGGGGGGTGGAGTTACTGGATGTATTCCGAGGGGGATGGAGTTATTGGATGTATTCAGTAGTTACTGGATGTATTCCGGGTGAATGGAGTTACTGGATGTATTCCGGGGAGATAGAGTTACAGGATGTATTCCAAGGGGATGGAGTTACGGGATGTATTCCAGGAGGATGGAGATACTGGATGTATTCCAGGGGGATGGAGTTACTTGATGTATTCCGGGGGGATGGAGTTACTGGATGTATTCCGAGGAGATGGAGTTACTCGATGTATTCCAGGGAGATGGAGTTACTGGATGTATTCAGGGGGGAGGGATTTACTGGATTTATTCCGGGGAGATGGAGTTACTGGATGTATTCTGGGGAGATGGAGTTACTGGATGTATTCCGGGGAGATAGAGTTACAGGATGTATTCCAGGGGGATGGAGTTACGGGATGTATTCCAGGAGGATGGAGTTACTGGATGTATTCCGGGGGGATGGAGTTACTTGATGTATTCCGGGGAGATGGAGTTACTGGATCTATTCCTGGGGGATGGTGTGACTGGATGTATTCCGAGTGGGATGGAGTTATTGAATGTATTCAGTAGTTACTGTATGTATTCCGGGGAGATGGAGTTACTGGATGTATTCCGAGGAGATGGAGTTACTGGACGTATTCCGGGGAGATGGATTTACTGGATATATTTCGGGGAGATGGAGTTACTGGATGTAATCAGGAATTGCTGGATGTATTCTGGGGAGATGGAGTTACTGAATGTATTCCGGGGAGATGGAGTTACTGGATGTATTCCGAGTGGGAAGGAGTTACTGGATGTATTCCGAGGGGATGGAGTTACTGGATGTATTCCGGAGGATTGGAGTTACTGGATGTATTCTGAGGTGGATGGGGTTCCTGGCTGTATTCCAGGGGGATGGAGTTACTGGATGTATTCTGGGAGATGGAGTTCCTAGATGTATTCCGGGGAGATGGAGTTAGTGGATGTATTCCGGGGAGAAGCAGTTACTGGATGTATTCCGGAGTGACAGAGTTACTGGATGTATTCCGAGGAGATGGTGTTCCTGGATATATTCCAGGGGGATGGAGTTACTGGATGTATTCCAGGGGGATGGAGTTGCTGTATGTATTCTGAGGTGGATGGAGTTAATGGATGTATTCCGTGGGGATGGAGTTACTGGATGTACTCCGTGGAGATGGAGTTACTGGGTGTATTCCGGGGAGATGGAGCTACTGGAAGTATTCCGGGGAGATGATGATACTAAATGTATTCCGAGGAGATGGAGTTACTGGATGTATTCCGGGGAGATGGAGTTACTGGATGTATTCCAAGGAGATGGAGTTAGTGGATGTATTCCGGGGAGATGGATTTATTGGATATATTTCAGGTAGATGGAGTTACTGGATGTATTCCGGGGGGATTCAGTTACTGGATGTATACTGGGGAAATGGAGTTACTGGATGTATTCTGGGGTGATGGAGTTACTGGATGTATTCCGGGGGATGGAGTTACTAGATGTATTCTCAGGTGGATGGAGTTACTAGATGTATTCCAGGGAGATGGAGTTACTGGATGTATTCCGGGGAGATGGACTTACTGGATGTATTCCGGAGTGATGGAGTTACTGGATGGATTCTGAGGATATGGTGTTCCTGGAAATATTCCAGGGGGATGGAATTACTGGATGTATTCCAGGGGGATGGAGTTGCTGTATGTATTCTGAGGTGGATGGAGTTAATGGATGTATTCCGTGGGGATGGAGTTACTGGATGTACTCCGTGGAGATGGAGTTACTGGGTGTATTCCGGGGAGATGGAGCTACTGGAAGTATTCCGGGGAGATAATGATACTAAATGTATTCCGAGGAGATGGAGTTACTGGATGTATTCCGAGGAGTTGGAGTTACTGGATGTATTCCGGGGAGATGGAGTTACTGGAAGTATTCCGGGGAGAAGGAGTTACTGGATGAATTCCGGGGAGATGGAGTTACTGGATCTATTCCAGGGGGATGGAGTTACTGGGTGTATTCCGGAGGGATGGATTTACTGGATGTATTCTGAGGGGGATGGAGTTATTCGATGTATTCAGTAGTTACTGGATGTATTCCGGGGAGATGGAGTTACTGGATGTATTCCGAGGGGATGCAGTTACTGGATGTATACTGGGGAGATGGAGTTACTGGATGTAATCAGGAATTACTGGATGTATTCTGGGGAGATGGAGTTACTGGATGTATTCCAAGGGGATGGAGTTGCTGTATGTATTCCAGGGGGATGGAGTTAATGGATGTATTCTGATGAGATGAAGTTACTGGATGTATTCAGGAGTTACTGGTTGTATTCCGGAAAGATATAGTTGCTGGATGTATTCCGGGGGGATGGAGTTAATGGATGTATTCTGGGGAGATGGAGTTAATGGATGTATTCCAAGGGGGATGGAGTTATTGGATGTATTCAGTAGTTACTAGATGTATTGAGGTGGATACAGTTACTGGATGTATTCCGAGTAGATGGGATTACTGGATGTATTCTCGGTGGATGGAATTACTGTATGTATTCCGAGGAGTTGGAGTTACTGGATGTATTCCGTGGAGATGGAGTTACTGGGTGTATTCCGGGGGGATGGAGTTGCTGTATGTATTCTGAGGTGGATGGAGTTAATGGACGTACTCCGTGGAGATGGAGTTACTGGGTGTATTCCGGGGAGATGGAGCTACTGGAAGTATTCCGGGGAGATGATGATACTAAATGTATTCCGAGGAGATGGAGTTCCTGGATGTATTCCGGGGGGTGGAGTTCCTGGATGTATTCCAGGGGGATGGAGTTACTGGATGTATTCCACGGAGGGACGTAGTTACTGGATGTATTCCGAGGAGATGGAGTTACAGGATGTATTCTGGGGGGATGGAGTTACTGGATGTATTCCGTGGGAGATGGAGTTCCTGCATATATTCCGGGGGGATGGAGTTACTGGATGCATTCCGAGGAGATGGAGTTACTAGATGTATTCCGGGTGGATGGAGTTACTGGAAGTATTCCAGGGAGAAGGAGTTACTGGATGTATTCCGGGGAGATGGAGTTACTGGATCTATTCCAGGGGGATTGAGTTCCTGGATGTATTCCGGAGGGATGGAGTTACTGGATGTATTCCGGGGGGATGGTGTTAGTGGATGCATTCCGAGGAGATGTAGTTACTGGATGTATTCCGGGGGGATGGAGTTACTGGAAGTATTCCGGGCAGAAGGAGTTACTGGATGTATTCCAGGGAGATGGAGTTACTGGATCTATTCCGGGGGGATGCAGTTACTGGATGTATTCCAGGGGGATTGAGTTACAGGATGTATTCCGGAGGGATGGAGTTACGGGATGTATTCCAGGAGGATGGAGATACTGGATGTATTCCAGGGGGATGGAGTTACTTGATGTATTCCGGGGGGATGGAGTTACTGGATGTATTCCGAGGAGATGGAGTTACTCGATGTATTCCAGGGAGATGGAGTTACTGGATGTATTCAGGGGGGAGGGATTTACTGGATTTATTCCGGGGAGATGGAGTTACTGGATGTATTCCGGGGAGATAGAGTTACAGGATGTATTCCAGGGGGATGGAGTTACGGGATATATTCCAGGAGGATGGAGTTACTGGATGTATTCCGGGGGGATGGAGTTACTTGATGTATTCCGGGGAGATGGAGTTACTGGATCTATTCCTGGGGGATGGAGTTACTGGATGTATTCCGAGTGGGATGGAGTTATTGAATGTATTCAGTAGTTACTGGATGTATTCCGGGGAGATGGAGTTACTGGATGTATTCCGAGGAGATGGAGTTACTGGACGTATTCCGGGGAGATGGATTTACTGGATATATTTCGGGGAGATGGAGTTACTGGATGTATTCCTGGGGGATGAAGTTAATGGATGTATACTGGGGAGATGGAGTTACTGGATGTAATCAGGAATTGCTGGATGTATTCTGGGGAGATGGAGTTACTGAATGTATTCCGGGGAGATGGAGTTACTGGATGTATTCCGAGTGGGAAGGAGTTACTGGATGTATTCCGAGGGGATGGAGTTACTGGATGTATTCCGGAGGATTGGAGTTACTGGATGTATTCTGAGGTGGATGGGGTTCCTGGCTGTATTCCAGGGGGATGGAGTTACTGGATGTATTCTGGGAGATGGAGTTCCTAGATGTATTCCGGGGAGATGGAGTTAGTGGATGTATTCCGGGGAGAAGCAGTTACTGGATGTATTCCGGAGTGACAGAGTTACTGGATGTATTCCGAGGAGATGGTGTTCCTGGATATATTCCAGGGGGATGGAGTTACTGGATGTATTCCAGGGGGATGGAGTTGCTGTATGTATTCTGAGGTGGATGGAGTTAATGGATGTATTCCGTGGGGATGGAGTTACTGGATGTACTCCGTGGAGATGGAGTTACTGGGTGTATTCTGGGGGGATGGAGTTACTGGATTTATTCCGGGGAGATTGAGTTACTGGATGTATTCCGATGGGGATGGAGTTACTGGATGTATTCCGGGGAGATGGAGTTACTGGATGTATTCCAGGGGGATGGATTTACTAGATGTATTTTGGGGAGATGCAGTTACTGGATGTATTCAGGACTTACTGGATTATTCCGGGGGGATGGAGTTACTGGATGTGCTCCAGGGATACGGAGTGCCTGGATGTATTCCAAGGGGGATGTAGTTACTGGATGTATTGGGGGTGATGCAGTTCCTGGATGTATTCCAGGGGGATGGAGTTGCTGCAGATATTCCAGGGGGATGGAGTTACTGGATGTATTCCGGGGGGATGGAGTTACTGGATGTATTCCGAGGAGATGGAGTTACTGGATGTATTCCAGGGAGATGGAGTTACTGGATGTATTTAGGGGTGATGGATTTACTGGATGTATTCCGGGGAGATGGGGTTACTGGATGTATTCTGGGGATATGGAGTTACTGAATGTATTCCGGGTGAATGGAGTTACTGGATGTATTCCGGGGGGTGGAGTTACTGGATGTATTCCGAGGGGGATGGAGTTATTGGATGTATTCAGTAGTTACTGGATGTATTCCGGGTGAATGGAGTTACTGGATGTATTCCGGGGAGATAGAGTTACAGGATGTATTCCAAGGGGATGGAGTTACGGGATGTATTCCAGGAGGATGGAGATACTGGATGTATTCCAGGGGGATGGAGTTACTTGATGTATTCCGGGGGGATGGAGTTACTGGATGTATTCCGAGGAGATGGAGTTACTCGATGTATTCCAGGGAGATGGAGTTACTGGATGTATTCAGGGGGGAGGGATTTACTGGATTTATTCCGGGGAGATGGAGTTACTGGATGTATTCTGGGGAGATGGAGTTACTGGATGTATTCCGGGGAGATAGAGTTACAGGATGTATTCCAGGGGGATGGAGTTACGGGATATATTCCAGGAGGATGGAGTTACTGGATGTATTCCGGGGGGATGGAGTTACTTGATGTATTCCGGGGAGATGGAGTTACTGGATCTATTCCTGGGGGATGGAGTTACTGGATGTATTCCGAGTGGGATGGAGTTATTGAATGTATTCAGTAGTTACTGGATGTATTCCGGGGAGATGGAGTTACTGGATGTATTCCGAGGAGATGGAGTTACTGGACGTATTCCGGGGAGATGGATTTACTGGATATATTTCGGGGAGATGGAGTTACTGGATGTATTCCTGGGGGATGAAGTTAATGGATGTATACTGGGGAGATGGAGTTACTGGATGTAATCAGGAATTGCTGGATGTATTCTGGGGAGATGGAGTTACTGAATGTATTCCGGGGAGATGGAGTTACTGGATGTATTCCGAGTGGGAAGGAGTTACTGGATGTATTCCGAGGGGATGGAGTTACTGGATGTATTCCGGAGGATTGGAGTTACTGGATGTATTCTGAGGTGGATGGGGTTCCTGGCTGTATTCCAGGGGGATGGAGTTACTGGATGTATTCTGGGAGATGGAGTTCCTAGATGTATTCCGGGGAGATGGAGTTAGTGGATGTATTCCGGGGAGAAGCAGTTACTGGATGTATTCCGGAGTGACAGAGTTACTGGATGTATTCCGAGGAGATGGTGTTCCTGGATATACTCCAGGGGGATGGAGTTACTGGATGTATTCCAGGGGGATGGAGTTGCTGTATGTATTCTGAGGTGGATGGAGTTAATGGATGTATTCCGTGGGGATGGAGTTACTGGATGTACTCCGTGGAGATGGAGTTACTGGGTGTATTCCGGGGAGATGGAGCTACTGGAAGTATTCCGGGGAGATGATGATACTAAATGTATTCCGAGGAGATGGAGTTACTGGATGTATTCCGGGGAGATGGAGTTACTGGATGTATTCCAAGGAGATGGAGTTAGTGGATGTATTCCGGGGAGATGGATTTATTGGATATATTTCAGGTAGATGGAGTTACTGGATGTATTCCGGGGGGATTCAGTTACTGGATGTATACTGGGGAAATGGAGTTACTGGATGTATTCTGGGGTGATGGAGTTACTGGATGTATTCCGGGGGATGGAGTTACTAGATGTATTCTCAGGTGGATGGAGTTACTAGATGTATTCCAGGGAGATGGAGTTACTGGATGTATTCCGGGGAGATGGACTTACTGGATGTATTCCGGAGTGATGGAGTTACTGGATGGATTCTGAGGATATGGTGTTCCTGGAAATATTCCAGGGGGATGGAATTACTGGATGTATTCCAGGGGGATGGAGTTACTGGATGTATTCCGCGGAGGGACGTAGTTACTGGATGTATTCCGAGGAGATGGAGTTACAGGATGTATTCTGGGGGGATGGAGTTACTGGATGTATTCCGTGGGAGATGGAGTTACTGCATATATTCCGGGGGGATGGAGTTACTGGATGCATTCCGAGGAGATGGAGTTACTAGATGTATTCCGGGTGGATGGAGTTACTGGAAGTATTCCAGGG